>NC_043761.1:6885350-6887850 GCF_902148845.1 Salarias fasciatus | reverse complement strand
GAGACTTTACCAATAAACGGCTGTCACCTCCATTTCAAGACAAGCTCTCGTGATCAGGAATAAATCCTTTCACTCAATGTCCATAAAAGTCACTTGTTTGCTCAGTCTTAAGACAGTATCAAATGATGAGTTCAGTATAACACAAATAAGAATTATAATTCTATCACTTGCACAGATTTTTTTTTACTTTGTCATCCACATTTTTATCACATATATTAAATCAAGACTAAGGATTTGAAAAAGTCATGCCCACAAATGGAAACACACAGTTTCAAAAATAGTAATTGTGAAGATGAACTAAGGATTAAAAAAAAGTGGCTCCTGAACAATTCAATAAATCTGCATTTTGTAAAAAGAATATGATCGAGATTCAAATATTTCTGTCTTTCTTTATTCTATCCTGATGCAGGAGGAAACTAAAATGCTATTTTGACAAAATCTGCACTGGCATTTTGGAAAAAAGTAGATTAAGTTACAACCTCACAGTTTATTCCTTAACAATAAAAAGGAAGCAAAGCCAGAAAAGAATTTACCAGTGGCAGAGGATTAAAAAAAAAACTCTATTCAAAGTGGCGAGAAAGCGCTCCAAGATTAGTTATGAATCATATTCAGTGCATGGAGATTGTTTCCAAATAGATCAATCGATATGAAAAACGTTCCTTCTTTTTTATGTAAAAGAAGTATTTCATGTAAAATAGTCAAAGTCCCAAAAACAGAGCTCAACAACCAAACTTCCACAGCTTAAAAGACATATAACGTTGGAAAAAATGTTTGTTTTTTTTTCCCTCCAACGACAAGAACAAAACCAACAGTCTGTCAAGAACGTGTGAAAAATGGTTCACAGGGTAAAAGTCATTAAATTTTAAAATACAATATACCCAGGAAGTCGGAGAAACATGAAATGAAGTTAGTCTGGCACAAAAAGTGCAAAGCAGAAAAAAATAAATAAATAAAAAACTAATCAACATTCGGTGTGACCACCCTGAATGAAGATGGCACCGATCCTCCCGACTAGTTTTTCAAGGTATTTAGCACGTAGTTCGTTCCAAGCATCTTGGAGAACAAGCCACAGTTCTTGAATCCACTGACGGTGCCAGTTCTGTGTCTTGGGTGTGTTTGACGTGCTGCAGAGTGAATTTTGGGACACATCACATGTTTTTTTTTTTTTTTTTTTTTTTTTTTTTTTGTAAATTCATACTATCATACATGGTGGCTCTCCTGCACATTTGGTGGGACGCTTTTGACCTTTTGCTGGATTCGAACACTCTTTGTCTGCATCAGTTACCCAAATTTCTGAGCTGATGATTGTCTTGTTCACTTGAAAAAAAAATAAAAAAATCTGTTTGAAGTTCCAGGATTTCAGTGGAGTGTCTCCATTATAACGCTGATTTGAAATAAAACAGTGTTTTTTTTTTTTTTAAGCACAAAGCAAATCAGGCTTTTGGTGCCGAAGCTGTGTGAGTGACACTGATCTCTCTGTGTGCGCCTGTGCCTGATCTTCATCCATCCATCGACCCGTCCATCCATTTGCTCTAAGCTCTTAAGCAGTGCTGCCGTTTTAAAAAAGTCCCCCTAAAACTCTAAGCCAGGAGCGATAACATGAGCGGCGGGAGGATAACGCTGATGTAATGTCAGCCGCGCACAACTGACACCCAGTGTTACCCTCGTGTTAACAAAACCCATCATGGTCTGTCTGTCCGTCCGTCTGAAGGCGCACTAATCTGCTCTTAATCACGAGCTCTTATTTACAAAAAAAAAAAAAGCCTTTTTTTTATTATTATTAATGCAGCAAAGAGGGGGTGAGGGAGCATCGGGGGAGGATGGTGGTGATAGTGGTGATGGCGATGATGATTTTGTGATTAAATGATGCCATCGTAGTGTTGGTGGATTAAGATGGGCATGGAAATAGATTAGTTCTGCAGTGGTTTTTCATCATGATTGGCAGGCCTCCAAAAATCTCACTCCCTCTCCCTTTTTGCTCCCTGTGTGAGCCCGGACTGCTGCTGTTTGTGGGCAGAGAGCACCACCAGCTGGTGAAGAGAGGCTTTATCTAGTTCTGAGAGCAGGCGTTCAGAGTTGATGGGGACAAAAAAAAACAAAAAAAAAAAAACATCAAAAAGGAAGGCTGAAGTGAAGAACTGCTGCTGGCACACATCCAATTTCAGCCCAATTTCATCTTGATTGGGTTGGACCAGTAAAACAGCCCAATAATAACCTTTAAATTTAAACATGACAAAGTTTTTCTTTGTCACACAGAGCATACATTAAGAAAATTACTATATTTTGGGCAAAAACTGCTGAAAAATCAAGTGAAATGTTCCAAAAAACGTCTCCTATAGCTGTTCCATTAAGCATATTTTTACAAATTCACCCCTTAACAGCTGGTTTGGCTAAAGGCAGCGCCTTCCCTCGGGTCTCACTGTTGTGTTGTGGCTGCTTCTCTTTAAAATGCTGTTTAAGATTTCAGGATTTCCTTGAAATTTTGACTATTTCCTTTGTG
>NC_043761.1:6151898-6260250 GCF_902148845.1 Salarias fasciatus | reverse complement strand
TAAGCTGTTTTAATGGTTTCTATCACAAAAAAAAACTCCTGTTTACGAGAGGAGAGAGAACATAGAGAACAATGTGTGAAAACATAGAAAAACACTGTATATGGAGCCAAACTCATCTATGGGGCACAATCTTAAACGGCTGTATTGTGCATCCTAAGAGGGCCTGATCTGGCTCCAGTATGAAAACAGGTAAATGCTGACCCAATGTTCCAAACTGCATCTCTAGCTTTACACAATTCAGACGAGTAGCACAGATCATGACTTCATAACTTCAAGTTTAGACTTTCAAAGAACTCAGACGCAAAAGTATTTAAAGATCAGACATTGAAGATAACGAGTTGAAGACAGTAAGAGGAGACTTTATATCAGTCATAATGGTTCGTCATGTTTTCACCATGTTTATTAAACGTGTCCTCATCCGACCTGCAGTGGATTTTCTTTTTTTCTTTTTCTTTTTGTTGATGCAGTAGTTTTTGGTATCGTCCTGCATCTTCCCCTCCCACTTCCTCTTGCCGGCTCTGTAGTGGCGGTCTGCAGAGTCGGGCTGCGCAGTCAGATTTGTTTGGAGGATATTTGTTCTGTTGATGTTCCCAGGCCGACTTCAGCAATAACCGCCCGCTTTAAACAGAATGAAAGCATGACTTGGAAACGAAATGAAACAAACGACAGCTCAAACTGGAATCCCAGACACCACTTTCCAAACGTTGCCGTCTAAATGTGAAACTTCTCCGAAACGGGGTCTTTTACTGTATTAACCGATGATCCAGTGGACGATCTATTGAGAGCTCAGCCGTCTCGCCCCTGCCGTATAATGGAAACGATGAGCTGATACAGATGTGACGAGCAGTGCTGTCACCGGCGGAGTGAAAGCTACTTCAGGCTCGCCTGCTTACCTGTCCACGAACAAGCGCGGCGCGCAGAGGGGGAGGGCGGCTCGCTTCGGCCTATTTTCAGAGCCATTAGCGTGAGGAGTGTGTAATCAGAGGGCTTCATTCACGTGGCGACATTAGCACGTAATGAATCATGAAGACGGAGTATTGTTCCACGCTACTCTCCCCTAACACACACACACACACACACACACACACACACGCACCTACAGGTGTTGAACATCATTATCGCCCTGCTCCGATTGATGAAGAGTATTATACCGCCAAATTGATTTCTTACTCTGCGATCATGATGACTCAAGAAAGGAGGCGACGAAGAAAGACGCGATCATCAACAACTTTATATCCAATCCAGCATATCTGAGTAGGAAGAATAAAAAAGAATTGTGCAGGGGAAAAAAAAAAAAAAAAAAAAAAACCAAGCCAGGGCTGAATCATCTCAAATTGCTTCACTTTTTTTTTTTCTATCATGAAATGTTACCGATTATCATGAAACGCGTAAATTGAATTCTTCTTTTTTTTCTTTTTTTTTTTCATTTAAGTAATAATTGATTTGACATTTCGGAGCACTTCAAAGGCAGTTTGGCCCGAAGGCTCTGCAGTAATTACAGTATAAAGCTGAGGATTTACCATTAGCTCAGTGTCAAGTACGCCGGGCTCTCTGCTTCCCCTCCCCATCTAACACCCCCCACCCCACCCCCGACTCCTCCTCTATCTCTCCTCCCCGAAACCCTCTGAAATTCTAGTCAAACTTTACCCAACTCGCCTCGGCGGCGCTGTTTGTGTGCGTCCCGTTCTGCCCTTTCATTGTAGCACTATAAAGGCCGCGGTGTGTTTATCAGTAAACGGAGCGCCGCGCCGTTTCGCCTGCCTCCATTATGACAACTCTTTTTCGCTTCCTTGTTTAGTTTTTATATTTTTGCTTCCCCCCCACCCCCCCCCCCATCCTCGGAGGAAATGCCCTCTTTTCTGTGGTGTCTTCCACGCAGGGTGCAAAACAGGCGGAGGGGTGTTTGATATGTAATAGGCTGCTCAACAAAGTCCAGGTACGCCGTCTGGTTTCTGAGGCTCTGGGCAGCCTCAGCCGAAACACACAGACCCGGCAGAGACACATTTCTCTTTTTTAAAGAACAGATCTTGTCTGGTCGCCGTCATCGCCCTCTGTCGTTATTTTATTTGTTAGAGTTCTGAAAGTTGGTGTTTTGAGTACTGAATCTGTATTTTTTTTTTTTTTTCTAGCTGGACTGAGGACAGAGCCGATGCTGGAATTACCTGACTGGTCAAACCTGCAGCAAAAACACACACGGACATCGATATCGATTATGTTCTGAAATAAGTTGAAATAATATATAAAAGTTCACCCCAAACAAACTCACAAACTCTTATTAAATTCTGCCCCTTGTGGTTTGGGGTGGAATTAAATACTCTTACTAACGGCTCTTGAGTTGGCAATTTATTTTATCTGAGAACGAGCAACACAATCATCTATTGGCAAGTGAAACTGGGATACATTCATGGAAAATTTGCCTCTAAGTGTGAATTGTAAAGAAACTTTATTTTCAAAGCACTGATGATGACATTTTGCCTTTATTTGAATCTGTTTAATGAACACAAAAATGAAAAAAAAAACTTCTTAAGTGCCATTTTTTAAGATAAAATGTGTCTAAAATGTAAAATTGACCAAAGGTGATCAAATTTTCAATTTGCAGGACAAATATTAACCCAAAGAGATTTAAATATCACTGACTAGAGGTTAAAAGCTCTTATTAACATGTCTCATTCAGTAATATCCTGCAGCAAAAGTTGCTAAATGTGTATTTTCCCTGATTTCCTACTGAACTGAAGATGTTCTCAATGTCAACAATGTTTATCAAGAGACAGACAGATCAAGCATGAGCCTCCCATGCAGCAGTTTTTGTCCTTTGCGTTTTAAGTGATGAAAAGGTCGTTTAGCTGAAATAAGTTCAGGAAAATCTCACAAATCTCGACTAGATAGAAGTGCAGAATTAACTCTTGCACACCCTCTGAATGAAATCTCATTTATCCGCTGCTCCAACATGAAAATAAAGAGGGGATATTCAGATTTAATTAGCACACACACACACACACATGCTACCTATACCTACATTTGTCCTGAATCCCAAACTTAGCTGGAGGTGACGTGTATTGTCTTTTGGCCTTGAATTAATGTGCCTGTAAATACGTCCCCCCCCCCCCCCCCCCCCACCCTCGTTCCTATTTGTTAAGATTCATAGAACTGCTGATTGCAGGCAGCCGTCAGAGCTAAATGAGGGCCTTTGTTATTGTTGAGTAATTAGGACAGCCATCATCGTGCTCCGAGATGACAGGGTCAGTTAAATAGTTTCTCTCTCAGTAGTCCGGGGCTGATTATGGGAGCTCAGGCGGGCCCTGCGAGCCGGAGCTGGGGAGGGATGGAGACGGAGGCGGCGAGGCGAGGGCGGGGGCGGAGCGGGGAGGAAGGCAGAACAGGCAATTAATCATAGAGACACTCATATGCGGGACAATTATTCAAAGCTCACTCCTGCATAACTCAGCCCAGGTTCCAGCGGGCTCGCCGTGTCTTTCCATCCCCCCCGGACCGGAAGGTCAGCAGCGTGAGAGGAAGGTGGAGCCGGGAGACGGAGGGGGACACCACTCAGTGTGTGTGCGTGTGTGTGTGGTGCTGGTGTGTGTGTCGTCAGTCGAGGCAACGCAGGGTCAAAGTCAGTCAAAGTCTCCTCTTCTCTGGAGGCTTTTTTTGTTTTCCAAGCAGTTATTCCTCGTCATGTTTACATGCATTAAGTTTTTGGCCGTTGGTGGAATAACATGGGCGTCGACTGTTAGTGTGTGTTGGTTTCTGCTCCAGAGTGTGTGTGTGTGTGTGTGTGTGTGTGTGTGTGTGTGTGTGCGGTATGTATTAGGGCCCCGGGCCGGCATTATCAACATTCCTCGGTGGCAGCAGGGTGGCTCGCCTGGCACCGCACAAACAGGAAAAGGAAATAGCTCGACTTCACCGTGGTTATCTCCCGGAGAGCCCTCAGTGTGCTCGAGTGTGTGTGTGTGTGTGTGTGTGAGAGAGAACACTGTTTAAATATGGATCCCGGTGGCAGTGCGGTGGTAAACAGCGGTAGATCTGTTTATTAAGAGCTTCATTAATACTGAGGCCATGTTGACGTTTGAAGGGAAAACTGCACGTCCGTGATGCCTTCAGGGGACGGGCTGAGCGTCGTCCATTTGTGTTTCTTCGGGGACATTTTAACTCATAATCTGAAATGTCAGCCTATTTATAAGTAAGCCTTATTAAACCTGCATGTTTTCTGTTTACCTCACTCTGTTTTTGAAGCTTCTTGTTGTAATTTAAGAAGTGGTGGCACATTTTAGAGCATCTTCCTAAAAAGGTCTATTAAAGCATTTCTTCAACTTCTATCATGCGAAATCTCTAAAACACTTTATTTGAATGAGCTTGCAAGTAATAACTACACTGTCAGTTCTCCCAAATAATTAATTGGTCATCAACCGTTGTTTGTAAAAGTTTGGTGTAAATTTTTGCTGAAATTTCTATTTGTCACAATCGATCAAAAATAATCAATTTTATTATAAAAAATTAAGAAAGTTATTTTTACAATTTTCAAAAGTTTCAAAGATTTAATGAATAACTGACCAGATTTTACAGAATACTGGAGATAAGGATGAATTACACACTTTTCACAAGGTGATAAAAATATAACGACTAAACTGAAGTATTTACTGCATAAATGCAACAACTCTATTCCACTGATATTTAGTTTTTTTCAGTTTTGGTCCTTCTTCTTGTTGATTATCAATAAATCTATTAAATTAATGAAAAAAACAGGCCTACATATGTCCTATTATAGTCCTTAAAGTACTTTTTTGTGATGATTTCGACTGTTAAAGCTTTAATATGTTCTGATTCTCACTTCAAACTGAAATTTCATATAATTTGCGTGGAGCCAATAGAAGCAGAATCAGAGGATTAATTTATAACCAACAGTCGACGGCGTTTTAACTAGTTGAGAAATAGTATAAAACATCTGACTCTGTTACTTTGCTTGAATATGCTTAATTACAAGTAAAAGTACTCTTAAAAAAAATCTACAAACACATGTTATATTATTCATCATTCATTTAATCTGTGCAATAATAGTAAGGCTCTGGTCTGTTTCCCATTTATTCAATGTTTTACAAAAATACTACTCTAAAAGACAAATTACTAAAAAAAAATAAACACATATAAAAAACTATGAAGTATTATTGGTATTTCATGTTATTTCAACTTTTAAACAGATGGATTGTTCTATCAAAAATAACTTTTTGAACATGCATCCATAGATTTGAACATCATTTGATGAGCAGCTGTATCGTTTAGATCATAATTCCATTCGCATCTGTATTGAAGAGGTGGGAGAATTCTCTCATAACAGATCCTGGAAACGATTCATCGGGTCACTAGTGGGCGCTGCATTTTCGCCTTCTAAGTGGGAGGAACCCAAGCTTTTGAAAAGTTCTTATTTCAAAAAGTTGAGTTTTCAGTGAATCAGAGCATCAAACAGACACCCGAAATCAGCAAGAACTTCCTGTAAGCTTTGTCGTGTAAATGGGCCTCAAGATTACAAATTAACTCTGTGTAAGAAAATTTTAACTTTCTCTGTTCCTGGGCTGAAAGTGTTTTCCGGGTCAAGAAGTGAGGAAAATGTACTTTCCACCCAGGAACAGGATGTGTGTTTAAATTAAAGATGCCAGGAATACACACATTAGGAGGAGAAAACTGATCAGCAGGCTGTTTCTAATGGGAGGAGGTTGTTTCGTCTCCTGTGTGGCCCGGTGAGGAAAACCGCCTGATGTAAAGGACGCTCCGATAGTGTCGAGATAAGAGAATCCTTGTGCACAAACACTGTTATGTAATCAGCGCGCCGCTGATTTGCCAACTAAACACTTTATAGTGGTTTTCTCGTTGGCCGGGCGATGTGCTCACAACAAATAACAGCGAGCGAAATAAAAACTCTGGCCGACATTCAAACGCATTCATCGCCTCGCCTTTTTTTTTTTTTCCCTCTTTCCTTCCCTCTCTCCTTTTCCTCTGCTCTTGTTCCAGCCCCAACCTGATCCACAAATGTCACCTCCACTCCGTGTATAAAAGGAGAGGAAGACATCGAGGAGGAGGGAAGGGAGATAGATCGGCGCCAGCGAGAAAGAGGAAGAGAGTGTCATAAAATGCAAATGCGGGGCCCGCGTCCGCTTTTACAAATTAAATGTCAGGACATAAAATATTGTCAGTTTCATTTTGCCGCCAGAAGGATGACAAATCCATATCTCCTTTAAATAAAACTCTTATTGCGGTGGAGGGGTAATCATGGCAGAACAAAGCGCCGTGATTAACGATAGCAATTTATTGTATCTGGCGGCCGGCGAGGCGGCGGGAATGGAGAGGAACAGAGAGACATCATGGTTATCATAATTCATATCGTAAATAACAGGGCCTAGCCAATCACAAGAGAGGCGCCGATGTCAGCCCAAATAACCTTTGATAACAATTACCATAGAAGGCAGTACAAACCCCGAAGTCACAATGTTATCTTATCCCCATTCTCTGCTTGTAGAATACAACACTATTACCATATAGATTAGACTATTTATAATGGTGCGTGTCATTCTGGGTGCAGCTTTAAGTCGTCACCGTGTGTAGGTGCTAGCGTGGCGGGACACGGCGAGGTGTCCGCGCACGTGTGTGTGTGTGTGTGTGGTGTGGTAGGTGGACCTGTCCCTGGGAGGAGATTATAGCCCGGTCTTTATGAGGAGCTGAATTGCCCTCGCTCAGTATCACACGGCAGCACATTGCCGGGGCCGCCGAGGCTCACAATGGCGGGAGAGGAGTCGGACGACGTGCGCACGTACGTGCGTGCGTGCGTGCGTGCAGGGGAGGGGTCTCGGTGAAGAAGAGGAGGGCAACACGAGGGAAGCTCGAGGAGGAGATATTAGCAGGGAAGCGTTGATAAGTGCTGCAGATTAGCGCCGGCGTATCTTGTCCGAGGTGTTGTTCCTCCTCGTTTTTATCTGCCGATAGAAAATTTTCTGAT
The DNA here is from genome assembly GCF_902148845.1 of Salarias fasciatus. Lineage (NCBI taxonomy): Eukaryota > Metazoa > Chordata > Actinopteri > Blenniiformes > Blenniidae > Salarias > Salarias fasciatus. Next base: position 6,253,265 of record NC_043761.1, on the reverse strand, counting down.
GGAGAGTGGCGATACGTGGATGTGAGGCTCCCAACCTGTGTGTGTGTGTGTGTGTGTGTGTGTGTGTGTGCGCGCGTCGCCCACCCACCGCCATCGCCTTCCCGCTCCAGGAGATTCACTACCACTGCCTTCCTCTGAACTGATTACTGCTGCAATTCTTTGAGACACTCAAGAGTTATGAATGAATGATTTACCTGTGTTAGTACGATGACATTTTCTACAAATAATCACAAGAAAATAATAAATAAATAAAAAAAACAAGCAAATAATAATGGCAATAATACAATGATTAGGATTAAGAATTGCTAATGTTGCTATTTTTACATTTACATGTTTGCATTTTTTCCCCAAAAGGAATATTTCTTTAAAATTCCTCTGCAGATTTGCTTGGATTGAGATTTTTCTAGTATAATGAGCTTTGTGAAATCTTGATGTTCAACTTGCAGCTGGCACAGGCTGAATATTTTCAAATACGTCTAAACCTACATTATTTGAAGTTGATTCTTAATTTCTTTTAGCTGATTGAAGTAAATCATTGTCGTTGATGGTAGCACAGATATATCAGTAGATATGTAGATTTGTATTTCTATTCTATTCATCAGCTTGGATCCCTCCTTGAGTACAGTATATAAAACCTGACTGTGTTCATATGTTTTAAGATTAAATTCAGTTGAATTATTTAATCAGTAATTAATTACATTAGTCATCTCAAATCTAAAGCACAACAGAAGCACTTCATGTGTCTTTGCTGCTGAAGAGATTCTGGGAAAAACAGCGTCTGAATTCATGCACTGTGAGAGAAAGCTGCAGAAAAAAACGGAAAACGCAACTTTTCTGAAACACTGAAACACAATAAGCATTGTGTGTGTGTGTGTGTGTAGCTTCAGTACCAAAGCAAACAAGGTGAAAACTACATCGTTTTCAGCCCTTCTGCAGTTTCCGTGTAAACAGACGTCGCTTTCAAAACGTTGCTGTGTCACGACAACGATGCTTTTTCACTTGAAGCGTCGTACAAACGGGTCCTCGATCAAGCTGTGAGGTGGGAGTGTGGACGTCTCCTCCGCCACGGACTGACGAAACGCTCGCATGGGATTCATTTTTTAAATCAGCCCAGTAGGAGAGTCTTGGATTGGCAGATGCTCTGAGTTTAAATGATCCAAAGGAAAACCTGCAACCGGAAAGACTTTAAATACATTTTTGCATGTGTTTGTTCGTCCCGTTGCAAACACCTGAAGTTCGACCTGAAGCGGTAAAGAAAGAAAGGAGCAAAGAGAAAATAGCTTCAAAAGACACTTGATTCCCTCGCAGGAGGAGGAGGGTGAGTGGAGAGGACGAGCACAAGGACGAGATAAAACAGGAGCGGCGAGCGAGGAGGAAGAGAAGGGACCAAAGCAAGGACGAGGTGAAGGAGAGAGAAGATATTGCATTCTTACGCTTAACTTCAGACGGGGAAATTCACAGTTGTGCGTCCTTCAGCGGCTAACCGTCCAATCCCGGCTCTCCTCCACGAGACAGCTCCAGATCAAGAAACATGCAAGACAGCGTGCAAGTCAGAGGTAGATTAGGAAGAGATAGAAAAAAAAAAAGAAAGAAGAAGAGAAAGTAACATTTTAAAAGTCATGCTCAAGAGCAGGGAGAGGAGGAAGACCTCTGAGGATGTAAAATGATGTTGAGGCACTAGTCAGTGGTATATTATCTGTAGTTTCTGGCATGGATATCCATGTGTGGGCTCGTGAACAGTTAATCTCTCCTGACAGGATCTTTATTTAAATAAGATCCTGTCAGTGCTATGTGCTTTGGTTGCTTAAGAGGAGGACCTACAGTGGCTTCCGCAGGAACCTAAATTGCTTTGACAAATCATGGCTGACGAGAGAAAGAAGCCTTCCTACCTACCTGTGCATAGCTAAACATGCCTGATGGAAACACCTCAGCAGAAGTTGAAAATCTGAAGGGAATCTCAGGGGAACTGGGGAAAATGTGTCTCAGATATTAGAGCAGCTTAAGTGTGAGATTAAGCTTTCAGCAACATGCAGACTGTCCTTTTTAGTTTTACATCTTGAGCTCTTGAGCTTTTCCTCAATCAAACGATCCAGGTGCAGAAAGCGGCAGTTATTCACGTGCATCCCAGAGAGATGTTTACTCCAGGTGTCTTCCTCCCACAAACACTGTTGCTTGATGATTCTAAGGTCCTGATTGATTGCGATCCAACATCAAGAGATGTCAAGAGAAGCCTGCTTCATTAAAACCCAGTTGAGTCCTCAGTATGGTTTGCTGGTGAAGTAGCATTGACTCATTGAAGCCATGCACCCAAGGGCGGGGTGGGGGGGTGGGGGGGGGATCCCCTCCCATCCCTCCAGGAAAAAATTGCACCTGCATTTAAAAAGCTCCGGCTGCTTGGAAACGCCATTATTTCTTATCGTGTTAGCCTTCAACGAGGTACACACAGTTACCCCGGGGTCCAGCAATTAGCCCCAGGGAGGTAAATGTCCCTCGCAGACAGAGATAGGCTGCAGCTCCCACCCTTTTTGACAATGTCTTATCATTTCAAATTTATATGCACTCTTTGTGCAGGCGCACTGCGAGGAGGTAAAACATGTCAGAAGACATCTTTAAATGATGTAGGAATCAATCGGCAGCTTAATGTGGCTCCATAAAGGAAGCTGATGCAGGAGCTGATCCAGGTTCAGAGCCGCTGTCTCTTTCTCTCCTCTCTCTCTCTCTCTCTCTCTCGCTCAGTTTTCTCTCCCTCAACATTTCTCATCTCCTCTCTTAGATGGAATTCACAAAGTGATTTTCTCCTCGTTCCTCTAAATCTCTTGATCACTTTAATTTTTTGCTAGGCTGCTTCATCGGTGTCCTGGGAAAGAGAAAAGAGCAGGAAGGGGGCAGGAGGAAGAGCAGGAGAGGAAGGGAGCGAGAGAAAAGCCACGGGCGAGAGACAGCGAACGAGGCTGGGCGAGGAGAGAGAGAGAGAGAGAGAGAGCGGGAGAGAAAGAGGGAGAGTAGTATAGAGTTAAGGCTTTATCAGTGAGTGCCCTGAGGTATGTGGGGACGCTGCTGAATCCAGAGAGATTAGGGGGAAAATGCAGCACATGGCAGTAAGGGGCTTACGCCACAGCTTGTATTAGTTCAGGTGAAAAGAGTATTGCTTTTACATAAAACTGGACAAATCCGGCCACAATGCATTTCCCGTCGGACCACAATGGGGTCCTCTATCTGCGGACCTCACCTCCCGTCCCCTGGGTTCCCCAAAGCCCCTCTATCTAAACCGGAGTGGAGACTGAGGAGAAAACACTGATGGACATGGACGAGAGGAGGAGATACGACCACACCTGAACCCACTCCTGCACTCTACCAGGAAGTCGCTCGTCTCCAGGCGCCAATTTCTCTCCGCCGAGGACAGAGCTAGTTGTGTCCGCCCACAAAATCCTATTTATGTCCCCCAAACTTTTGCACCTTTACTGCATTCGTTCAGTTCAGTTTTTTGTATGTAGCAGAAAGTGCAGCAGAATTCACTCGAAACACAACGAAAGGAAGAGAAACCGGCGATCTGATTTAATTCACTCGCGGACATAAATAATCTGAAAGTGCAGAGCTGGTCAGTGCCAGGTTTTATTAGCAAACTGAAGTGAAGACCGAACAGATTTCAAATTAAAAGGCGGAATGAGTTCAAACTAGAAGCTTTTTATGGATCACAAGAGTTATATTGACCCGGGTTGTTGGAGCTCAGAGCCCCACCATCGGCCCCCTCATGAAAATCAGGTTTAATCTACATTTTGGTTTGCAGGTGAAAATTGTGGGACAATTAATCATCATTTTTCTGAACAGCCATCAAAGATAAAGTAGTTACGGATATTGTTCTTTACGATACAATATTATCTGGCCGTGAGAGCTAATTCATGACCTCTGAAAGAGCAGCGTCACTCCACAGCTTCCAGCCCGTCACAGGCGGGCCGGCGGTGATTAACTGGTCAATCAGTCATCGTATCAACTCAAATATAATCACCAGCGTTTTTTCGCTTCTTTTATGAAACCTATTAATCATTGTGTGTGTTTTTTTCTTTTTTTTTTTTTTTAGTTTTTTAGATGAAATAGTCTTATTCAAACTCCATAATTCATTCATTTCCTTCCTCATTCTCCTCCTGTGTTCATAAATAAAACACCTTTCAGGACTTCTGTGGGTCTGATTCACATTTTGGGAAATAGTGGCTGACACTTCAATTTCATTGATGAATGGATTGATTAATTGAGGAACTAATCAAGATATCCACGTTATCATCTCTTGCTGATATTACTGAGCTGATGCAAGCACATGAAAGCCGAGGCGGAGAACACTGGGAGCTCTGGGGGTTCGGGATCTTTGGAAAATACCAAAAAAAAATTATCCACCGAATGGCAAAACTTTTTACATTTTAAAATTTAACTTCTGGTTTATTAATGAATTAAATTAACATCCACTGTCTTCATAGTGATCGAAACCAAAGACTGGAAGACAAAAAAAGACTAATTAAAGTCAACTTTAAAAGCTGAATCAAGTGAAACTTTCACCTGATGCTAAACAACTGAACAACAAACACAAATGTCATTTTCATCTGAGAATATATCCACAATATACAGTATAATGTATTCATACACGCACAAATCTGAAGTCAGTGAGTCTCTACACTCCGGGGCGCAGCTGTCCTCTCAGACTGCCACATTAAGATACTCATAAAATTAGACTTTTTTTTAATAAAATCAGAAAGAGGGCGATGAATGGAAATCGGAAGAGCGCGGTTTGACAGTAAGATTCGAGATGAGGCGTTGGAGCAAAAGGTCTCATCCGTCTCTCAGCGACTTCACTTTCGGCGCCGCAGTCCTTCATCGCATTGAGGCCGACTTTTATCTAAATCTTCTGTTCCTGAGGTGCGTTTATCAGGCAAAGTTTTTCATCTTGAAATACAGGTTGAGGGGGAACGTGGCCTGCATACTTCTTTATCTTTCACCTGTCATGTACAGTAAGCCCGGCTAACAATGGCGCCTTACATTACATTACACGCCTGCTCTGTATTCACCAGTCAGACATCCAAAGCCGCCCCGGCACCCCTCCCATCCTCGCCATTATTGGCAGAACAATACCCTCAAAAAAGCCAAGTTGGTCAAAAAAAAAAAAGGAGAGAGGGGAGGAGCCGTATCTGCGACGCCGCTTAACATCAATTTGTGACACGATTAATCAATTTGGACCCCTTTCTCTCTCTCTCTCTCTCTCTCCTCTCTCTCTCTCTCTTTTTCTGTGTCTCGTCACCGCCGTCACCGGTTGAATAAAGAGCGGCGGCTGTTTGAATGAGCCGGGCTCATCACGATATGGCGCAGGTTAAGTAGGAGGCGCATGTTTTAGGATAGCGCCACGCCGCTCCCTCTCGTCCTGAAACACTTAGCCGGTGATTAGCATAAGCTGATAGCGCTATCAGGAGCGTGCCATTGGTGACCCTGAAGCCCCCCCCCCCCCCCCTCTCCCTCCTCCACCCCCACCAGCACCCATCCTACCCCAGTCTCCCCCTAAACTCCACCGCCACCCCCTCCTCCACTTCTTTTTTTTTTTTCCCCCCTCTGAGAAGGTCTTATCGGGGATGTACAGGGCCTCTGTAGCCTCCTGGGAGATGATGGAGGGAGGAGGCAGAGGTGGGTACCACGGAGGCAGGAGGATGGGAAGCGAAGGGGGTGGGGGTAGTAGGGGGGGGGGGTGTGATCCCGTTGTTAAAACTCTCCGCGCCTTTGAATTCGTCCTCTAATGTTTCCATGCCTTCTGAATGGTAATACGACACGGTAAACTTCAGTCACACTTTTTTCAAAGTGCAGCTTAAGACAGTGGATAATCCTCCGACGTCTAATCGGACGCCATCGTTCGGTCTGACGCTTCAGTCTGTGTCCAAATTAAAGGAGATGTTCAGATGGGGATGGGGGGGGGGGGGGCATCACCACCATCTCACACAGAGTGTGTGAAGTGGTTTGAAGCAGCATGCACTCGCCGGTCATAAAGTTGGATACACTCGTCCAGCATGTCTAATCAGCCAATCACAATGCAGCTAAAGCATTGGGGATAGACGTTACCAGAACAGTATAAACTGAGCATAAGAATCGAATAAAGTCAATTTCGGAACCCCTTTATAAGACAACGTTTGAAATGAAAACAAGAAGCGACTGCATGAGAAAGACAGAAAATGATGTAGTTTTGTGTTTGGCCACTAGTGGGTGCTGTTATTTGATTTTGTCAAAAACCGCAAAGGTGTGCAGAGAACAATCCTGGTTCTGGAGGTCCAGTGTTCTTCCTGCTTCAGCACAAGTCAATCTGACGAAAAGCTCAGTGCGGAGGCCTCACTGCAGCGGTTTTCAAAAAGTTGGATTTTGAGTGACTCCAGTTCCAAACCCTCGAATCTCCCTCTGGTTCCTGCCTTTATACTGAAGTTTGGAGGGAACAATGAGCCAAATGAACTCATTCCTCAATAATGTTGACTGAAATTTCACAAATATGGGAGTGAAAGTTAACAATATTACTGCCAAAATGTAGAGAAAATATTTAATCTGGCTTCAAACTATTAAAACACCTGAAAAGTGAAGTTACGACTTGTTTTATCCCCTGTAAAACACTTTGTGCTGCATTTCAAGGTAAAAAAAAAAGTTTGATTCCATGGCTGGTTAAATTTAGCTACAATGTACTCCAACATCTCACCTTGCCAAAATATGCACAGTTTTAATGGCCACACGACAACGAAAGTTACAATAAAGTGCGTTTATAAAGCAAATTCCAAGAGAACGAAGCAGTCGCCTCGAGAAATCGTGGAAATCGGAGGCGCTTGTTTACTTTCCTGTCTAAATCTCAGCTTTAAAAGAAAAAAGCAAAGAGGGAAAAAAAAAAAGAAATCATATCTCACTCCCTATTCTTCCCATCCTCCCCTAATCTAAAAGTTTGACAGTTTATTTCAAACTGGAATGAGGAGTTGATTAACCCAAATTTGCCTCCCCGTATTCACGTTACCTCGTCTCCACCAGCGGCCTGTAAATCACTCCTACGATACCTCATTGAGACTTTTTGCTTTTTGTGTGTGTGTGTGTGTGTGGTGTGTGTGAGGAAAAAGTATGATGAAACCGCGAAACAATAATGTGCACGTAAACACGAAACGTGGCGACACATTTCTTGAAGGTAAGCAATTTCCATGCACGTTAAGGGCTTAGCATCGACGCAGCACTATTCATATCAGCGCAGCATTATGATGCAAATGATAACAGTGGTGCCTGGCTCTCGCTCCCTTCTCCTCGCTTTTCTTCTGCACTTTTACCGTGAGCAGCGTGGCACATTATAGCGCCGCTGCACACCTACATTGCAGTACACACACACACACACACACACACACACACACACACACACGCGTGCTAAAATTCACCCGGCTCCATTGCTTATCCCCTTTGTTTGAGCTGATTGGATCTGTGCTGATCACATGTTTACCCAGAGCGCTATCTCTTTGAGAAACCTCCGTCACGGGTAGCGAAGAGTAACGTTTGCCTCTTTTTGTGTTTTCTTTTTATTTTTGAGACGGGCACGCACACACGGTCTTTATGTATATGCTAATAGGCTGGCTAACACGGTTTCACACTGTTTTTCTGAAAATGATGCAACTTGCCAGACATCCCTTTCTTTTTTCCCATTTTTTTTTTTTTTTTTTTGCTGATGTTCACATTTTCTTTTTTCTTTTTTTTTTCCCCTCGCTTTCTCAGGGCGGGCATTTTGGAGAGAGCAAAGGCAAGAAGAAGAGGAAGAGAGAGAGAGAGAGAGAGGAAAAGGGGGAGGAAGAGGCGAGGGAGAGGCGTGTGTTCAAAATCCACAAAGGTTTTGTAATAAATGCATCGACGACAATAAAAACAAAAACATTAAAGGGAGAAAAGACGTGTTTCTGTGTTAAACAATTAGTGCTGCAGCATTAGAGCCGATCAGGAGGAGACAAAAGCTGAGCAGCAGCAGGGGTTTACCCCAGACACAAAGACACAAAGACAGATGCTCTGCAGCCCAGCCAAGCTGCAGAACCACAGGAGCTTCCAGTGGAGACGCAGCCACAATCCGGCAGCTCCGAAACGCAACCGCAACACTTTCGGCGCGTCTGTCTGCACGCAGAAGGCCGCGGCGATCCAACACACCAGCAGGACAAGTTCAGCTCGAAATAAACACAAACGAGAGAATGGACACGTGAAGACGGCTCTGGGACGTTTCTGGAAGTTAGCAAAATGTGGTTCAACAAAGACAAAAGTAAAGGACGATAAATCGCAAAACTGCTTGTAATTTCCGTTATTCTCAAAATTTGCAGTTTTTCTGCAAATCTTCATTAAATGAATAACTGCAGTACGTTTGCCTGAAGTCGCTTCAGCAGTTAAAAGACGTCATCGTCGCTGGCTTGAGGTTTGTGAAGAAGTTAAATGTTCAAATCGATCGTCTGTGTCTTGAAGTTGGGATGCAAATGAGACAGTTTTCTCTCACCTGACAACTGTGAGTCTGTTTCATGAATCTTTGTTTTAAAGCTGAGTTCTAAATGCTTGGGCTTGTGTTCATGGATGTAGATAAATGTGTTTTACACAGATAAATGAATTTGAAAGTATGTAAAGGTATGTATGGCATGTAGGTGGGTGTGTGTGTGTGTTTCTGTGTGATTAGATATGCATAAATTAGAGTGTGCGTGATACATATACATTTATATGAATAGGTGTGTGAATTGGTGAAAGTGATTGTAAGGACTGGTGAAGTGGTGGAAAAGTGTGACTAAAAGTGACACTCACCAACATCTCACCCTGATAAAATGCAAAGACTTTTTAAAATACTACAGAAACCGGATGCACGACGTGTCTCGCTCTGAAAGCTCAACAGTTCGTCTTGGCGGTCCGAAAGTACAGCGTGTTGTAATTTAACGTTTTAACCTCCACCTCAAGTCCCGACCTGCTCAGCTGAGCAAAGAATAATGACTGTATCTTCACTGGAAGTCAAATCATTCAAATCACAGACCCTTAGAGGAAGTACCCAGTCGGTAACGTTTACTGTCAGCCGTTCCCTTCAGATCGTTGTGAAATCATTTGACGGTAACTTTGAAATCTTCCCAATAAACGGCGATCGAGGCGTGCAAAAACTCACCTCAATACTCCCAACACGCAGGATAAGCAGTGTGGCGTCTGTTTCCTCATTTAGTTTAGTTACAAAAGGGACACTAATAAGTTTTTTCTACTTCGCCGCAACATAAATGACCATAGTGGAACTGAAATAAAGGAACTGAACTGAGATTGGTTGAGAAACTTTAAAGGCATGTGCTATGATTGTTCGGCTAATGAACTAGTCAATGACAGTTTACATTTTAACATCTGTTTAAAATTTTTTCTAAATCCATATATTTTAAGATCATGATTTGAATGCTTATTTCCAACAGTCTGAAGAGTAAAACAACTTCAATGTTTTCTCAGTGAAGTTTATCAGCAATTTTTTTTTTCCATTTGAGGGGAAAAAACCCCCCCCCCAATGTTTGCTTGATGATACTGGTTGAATAAACCACGGCTGCCTCTCACTGAAGAGCTCCCTATTGTTGTAATTACCCCGGTACAGTGTCTACAATAGCTTGGAATTACACAGAAATTAGAGGATGTTTAGTCATAAATCTCCTGCAGCCTGTGTGGTCACTCTCTCCTTTCAGCTCCCGTTCAGTGTGTGTGTGTGTGTGTGTGTGTGTGAGAGAGGAACCCCCTCCGGTGGCGTCTACTCTGTACATCCGACTCAATGGCTCCAGTGTTGTTGTGTGTGGTGTGTGTGCGTATGACTATGGCACTTAACCCTATGACCGGTTGAGGAATGAGCTCCACAGAAATCGCCGCTGAGCCCCCCCCCCCGCCATACCTCCCTCAACTGCACCACCGTGGTGTGTGTTACCACCCCAAGAGAGGCCAACAAGCTCACCACACACACACACACACGGGGGAAGGTGGCGTCGGTGTTTAGACTCGGCCTCTTTGTTCCTCCCTGATGGTGCCTCCTCTACCTGCATATGAGGGAGGAAGTCTCGCTGCTTCCACTTTAAAGCCAGGAAGTTTGATTCCCTCAGTTTCCTCCACGACTAAAAGCCCATTTCATCTTGAGCTGGCGAAAACCGCCGAGTGACACGGCGCTATATTCGCCCTCCCTTTCTGATGCTCTTTGATTCCCCCCACCGTTCAGCCCTTTTTTGCCCCATATTGTCGCACACTTGTTGCACGCACACAACAGAGACACCTGCTGCGGCGTCCCGCGGCGTCGCATAGGGGCGGCGTTCAGACTGATACACACAGCAGAGCTGGACTGTTTAACGTAATCTCTGTGTTTAGATCAGAGGTGTCAGGCGGATTTCAGCGCGCCTGTTTCTGATCTCGAATGTTCAACAAGTAAAATGGCAGGGCGATGAAGCTTGAAGTTAAAAAGTTTGGAGAACTCCAGAAGAGGCAAACAGAGTAAAAGATGGACGGAATAACGGCACACCTATTTACAGTTTGTATTTTCCCTCACTAAAATGACCACACGTTGCTGTTTGACGTCAGTTGTGCGAAAACTCGCATGAATAAATACCGAGCAGCGGAGAGCGATAGCGCACGATCTCGCTGGAAATACAGTCTGTGCCAGCCAAAGATATTAAGGTTTGTTGTGCACTGCATGCTGGGACAAAGCGTTAGCTTCAAACTTGAAGACACATCTGGATTTGCAGCACGGTACAGTTAAACTTACAGAGCTGCGACTCGTGCAGGAGGTTCGCTCCTCCAGCCAAACTACTGAAGCTGGACGAAGTTGGGCAGAGTTGAAGAAGTTTGGAAATGGTGCCTTTGTTAAACTCGGGTGATTCGGCGTCGTTTGGCGCCATATTAAAAAGTCCCTACTATTATACGATTAATGCCGAATTAACTAGAACTAGTACATACAATCTTAAAGGAACAGACGTGTTCAAAAAACCAAGATTCAGAACCAAAATCAAAGAAAGAAGCATTGCGGTGAAAGGAGTGAACTCATGGAATGCTCTGAAACAGGAAATCAAAGAGTGCAAAACAATTATGACATTTAAGAAACATATAAAAAAAAAAAATCCACATTGGATAAATATGAAAATGAAAACTAAGTTGTTGTGGGTGAAAAATTTGATTAAGTGAAATTGAGTTTTTTAGTATTGTTAATTTGTATCAGTTTAAATAATTTGTATGTAAAGGGGCAGATATAATAAGATTGTTCCTCTTTCTGCTCCTTTTCTTTCGTTTGTTTTGTGTCTCAACTGATGCATTGATGCATTTTCATCATTTTTTGTTTTTTGTGTTGTTTTAAACAAAAGAAACAACTAAACTAAACCAAACTAAACTAAAGGAGTAATCAGTAATTAGTAATAAGAGTACTTTTTCAAGGTAACTGTGGCAACATGTCATTTCTTCAGCTGGCTCTCCATGACTTTTACTTGTGGACTTTTATTGTACTTCCCCTTCTCAGTTCTTGCTCCACGTTCGATACCTTCCTTCTCCAACACCTCAGACTCCACGCTGTCAGATCTGATTTTCAGCAGATCGTTCTTGTAAAAAGACCTTTTGCACACAACATCCTCGTTTTAAAACTGCTCGCTGTGCATTATGCCACTCGCCTCCCTCACTCGTCCCTTCCTACAGCATCTGGAGCCGAGTCTTCCACTTCATCAAGTGATGTGAGGATCAGCTTCTCGTCTGGTGTTAACCTGTTTCTGTCCTGTCCACCTGCTTCCTTTGTCACTGATGCTTCCTCGTGTGGGACTGTTGGATTTTTCTCTATTTGATAATGTGACTACAATGCATATCGCACTATGTCAATAAAACTGGATTTCATTGACGGTTGTTTCTGGCATCACAATCGAAACAAGCCAGTAATTTACAGCGTTTCCACTTTAACACAGGGATTTGAGGATTTGGACATGGTTGTGGTATTTCTTGTGTTACAGCTGTGTTTGAAACGGGTTTGTCTAAATGCTCATTGACGGCTTCATTTCAAGCCTTCCTGCCTTGCTTGACGGCAGAGGTAAGTGGGTATCAAACTTCCTCTCTTAACACCTTCAAAACAGCTCTCCATTGATGCCACATTACCAGGGAGCCCCGGTTTTAACCTGGGTCTCTAACCTAAAGCTTCAGAAGGTCAGAGTGTCGGCTTCCCGGCAGACCCCCCCCCCAGAGCCGCCGCCGCCGCCGCCTCTCCTCTGAGGATGGGCGCTTATCGGCCGCGGCGGGTCAAAGAGCTGTCAGACGCATCGGCCGTGCTTCACGCCAGTGTTATTGATGGAACCCGATACGTCTGTCCGCGACGTTCGGGCCGCCTGGAAAAGACTTTGTCGCTCAGATGAGACGTGAAAAAAAAAAGCAGACTGTCACCTGAGACCGGTCAGTTAGGGCCAGGGTCACGCGGGGTCAACGCCACGGTCACCGCGGCGGCCCGCCGCACAGAGCCAATGATCACGCAGAAAAACCACTAATAACACCAAAGTAAAGAGTGAACCTGCATCCTTTTCAATTAGTGTTTTAAATACAAGCATTGGAATTCTGAAACACAAGAAAAAAGCTTCTTCTTTACAAGAAATAGCTGAAACTGTAATTTACTCTAAATTTTGAGTGACTCGACTTGAATTCTATCATCTATTCCATAATAAAGCTTTAAATATACAGTAGAAAGGTTGATTTTTGTTTAGCTCGAAGCTAAAGTCACAGTACCGACGGCAGAAATGTAAAATAGCATCTCTCATCTGTTCAGCCTCCTTGTTTCCCCGCAGTTTCTGTCCTCGGCGTCTTTTATCTGCTCGCAGGATTTTGGCCCGTTCGCGGCGATGATGACATCCTTTTCAGATCATCTCCTTCCTCTGCCGACCTCGGCTCCTCATCAGCGCCTGATCTGGGAGTCGTGGGTTTCTCGCCGCTTTTGTTTCAAGTATGCAAATCCCGTGTAGAAGAAAAAACCCAAGATCCCCTGTACCAGTGAATAACCGTGTTTTAACTCCGCTTCATTTGATGGATTTCCACCGAGGAGGTTTTGTTTTGGCCTTTTCTTCTGGCATTTTGTTTCCCCCCCCATTCATACGTTTGCTCATATCCGTCCTCCATGTTGCCCAAAACACATTATTAAGACACTCTGAACCCGCCGTGCGCAGATGACACTATTATTGCACTGATATTTCTCAGCCTAATGAAATCTGCTTTGCCTCGCACCGATGAAACACTGTTAACTTTGATCTCACAATTAAGTCTCCATGAACAGCTAATAAAGCATAATCTGCTCCGTATCTGCTTGTCGGCGCCAGAAGCCCTGAAAGCCTTTTAGCGTATCTTCCGCCGCCGCTCCTGACTGACACTTTGTTGCTCTCGGCTGCCGCGGTGACTTATTTTATCACGCCCCAGATAATACAATCAAGTATTAAGGAGTTAAAAATCAAACTGGATCTGCATCGGTTGAGTGGCAGATGAGTGGCAGATGCCTGCGGGGCTTCGACTTATTCAGGTCTCCTTTTTCATCCATCTCCCTCGACTTTTAAGTCGATATGTTGACATCCCAGGATACAAAAAAAAAAAAAAAAAAAACCCTGGCTTTGTTGCTATTTCCTCACCAGAAGTTGTCTATTTATTGTGGATTAGGATATGTGAATATCACAGAAATGACTTTCTATAAGGATATTCCAAAAATACAGGGAAAAGTATTCAATAAATAAGAGAAAAGAGGGATAATTTAGAAAATAACAGGAAAAAAAGCAAGAAATCCATGGAGGAAGAGTGTAAGAATGAACACGTCACATGACCTTTGAGTCGGGACCACGTCCGCCTGCCACTGATCATCCTTTTAAAGCGCTTATTAGCCAAGAAAAATCCACATTTCAGCTGCGGACTCATTTGGCTTCTGCATATTTTACCCTGTATTTTGTTTGTCGTCATTAGATTCCATAGAAATTGGCACAGAAAATACTGTGCTTTATTAGACATAGCAAAAATAATAAGTTAAGGTATGAATTCCTCCAACGTCACTCCATTTAAGGAATATTCTCCAAGTGCTTTCTAAATAAAATAGAGTGAAGAGGAAATGGATGCTGTGAGCTGGAATCTTGGGCCAATCCGCCGTCTGCTGCTCGCTTCAGACATTTAGAGGAGTCCTTCAGAGTTTCGGACTGTTTCTATGGCAAAGGATCGACCGACTCAATGAGGAAGTTCAGCGTTAAACCTTACCTTATTACTAAAACCGAGAGTCTTCAGGATGTGAGTGGAACGGCATTTTTTTTGCGTGAGAGTTCAGAATACAGCTCATTCCTGTGATTTGACCAAACGTCTGGGGAAACTTGCGCAAACCCTAAAATTGATAAAACGTGGCCTGACGTCACCGCCCCTTCTGATCGCTCCCACAACCTTCCTCCGTTCGCCGGCCCCCGTAATATCCCGTGCTCTCCGATCGGGACTTAATAACTGGCCCGAACCGGCCGAGATTCCAGTTCGGTGATAAGAGCAATCAGAAGAAAATTACGGCCTTTCAAATTTTGCGATCCGTTCCTATTTCCTCCCCCCACCGAAAAAAACAGACAGACGGTAGCAGTTTGGCGTTGCATGTTGGAGAATTGATAAGGAATGTTTTCCACATGAGGGAGACACTGATTGTGGCTGGTTTTTTTCCCCTCTCATCTTAAACACACAGTTGTTCTGAGCCAAATCTGTTAAACCTGTACGTTTTCCGACTGATGCATACGTTTGATACGCGCGGATTTATGCAGTTGCGGCAACAGTTCACACGCAGTTTACACCCGCGGAGCCTTTTCTTTACATCCTCAAGCGATTTGCAAAAGCCATCCAGGCTGCAATCAGGAGGGACTTTGCCATCAAGAGAAAAGCTCTGAGGAGGCGCCGCAGCAAAGGTTAAAAGTTAACGCTTCGCCGGAGTCGTTATTGTGCGCAGAAACAACACGGCTCTCTCCTCGCGCCACGTTTCATCTCCCACCTGTTGTTTTCACTGAGGGTCGGCGAGACCAAACGCAAACACGACGTGTTTTCTCGGATAACCGTTCGGTTTTTCTGAAGGAAGAGAAGCAGATAAGGTTATAGTGACTAATGAGCGATGGGGCCGAGAGCGTCCAGCAGGACCGGCCGTCTGTCCTGACCAACTTCTGCCCCGGGAAGAGGAGACGGATCAGAAACCCACACTAGGAATGAGTCATGAGATTCCAGCGGCTCCTCTCTGCTAAGTGTCATATTCTAACGCGCCTCGTTTGGCTTCCAGTTTTCTAAAAGTCCTTTTGTTCTGCCATCGTCTCTCGATGTGAATGACTCTTTTAAAGGTGTTTCATTCCAGGATTGTTAGTATTTTAAAGGGTGTTTGGAGTTTTGTGAATATCTCTGGTGAATCATTTAAAATTGGCTGATTTTCTTGCAGATAGCGACGTGTGTGTCGGAATCAGGCATGAAAACGGCATCGCTTTCAGCGTTTCCGTGTAAATGAGAAACTGAGAACAAAAGATCTCTGGAACGCCGGAACTTGATGAAGCACATTTCGACGGCGTGACGTCGGGGGCTGAGGAGCGTCTTTCCTTAAAACTGCTGGATAAACAAGTTTCTCCTCAAAAATCTGCAACCTTGACTTTCTGCTTCTCCTGGAAACAATATCCCAACCTTTCATCAGATGTGTCGACGGCGTCAGAAAGTATTTGGCCTGAAAGCGGCTCCTCTATCTCCCCCGCCTGTGGATCTCCACTCCCGTTTATCAATGCTTTTTTTTTTTTTTATTCCAAGACATCAGCTTTTGAAAAGCTGTTGGGGATGTGATGTGAAAAGAGGGCAGTTTCAATATTCTGAAAGGTTTTCTTTTTTTTTTTTTTCTTTTTTCTTTTTTCAAATAAAGACAGGCCTAAAGCATCATCTGCAATTACTTCACTCGTTGTCAAATATGTTTGCATATTCAACGTAGGGGAGGAAAAAAGACCTGCTGGATGTGGCTTAATTTAAGCAGCCTCATAGGCGACACGCAAACTCTTCAACAATGTGCGGCGCTGAGATACCTTATTAGCCTTATTATCACGACGCCTCCTGATCGGCCTCCTGCACCAGATTGTTGTCCTTCACCTAACTTTCCTCTTTATCGTGTAGACACAGACCAAACAGGCTCTGCAGACGCCCGTGGCTCTCGACGGAAAGTTGGTCGGTTTGAGAAAAACAAAAAGTGGGCCCCGCCGATGCCAGGACCGACTGAGGGAGTGGGCTCCGTTCTTGACAGGCGCGTCGACCGAGAGGCAGAGAGCGTCTTGAATTAATGAGGCCAGGTGACGGAGGGGAAGGGCGCGGAACCGGAGCCAACGCCGCCGCCGCCTGCAGTTTGCTGGAGACCCGGCGTGCTCATTTAAAAAACCGCCTTGATCTCGGTGATCGTGAGGCTAAAGGCTACTTAATTAAAACTAACAGGCGGCGCATTAACAGCCCGCCGACGCTGTCAACCTGGCTGAATGCGAGCGGCCCCCCCGGGGAGAAGGATTCCAGATGCAGGTGCAGCAGACAGCCGATTTCAAATGCCAAAAAGAAAGATGGCAGGTTTTTTTTCTTTCTTTTTTTCTCTTTATTGCAACCTGATTGAAAGCAAAGGCATTTCCCTGTGTTAGGTGGGGGTGAAGAGCAAGTGTGTGAGCGTGTGTGTGTGTGTGTGTGTGTGTGTGTGTGTGTGTGCCCTCAGAATAAAGGCAACATACCCACCAAGGAAGGCCAGCCTTGAGCTTTATAGACGGCTGCTTTGATCAGAAAAGGCTGGCTCACCTTCATCTCCGGGTGGACGTGGTCTCCGGATGCTGATGATGCTGTGCCGCCGTTTCTCTGAGGAGGCAGAAAGGCGAGAAAGGGGGGGGGTGTAATAGGCAAGGCTAGGTGTGTCACTTTTACCATGCCGAACCCTTTACTGCCCAGGTTTCCTCTCATGTATGTCATTTTGCTGCACAATACCGTTTTCAGAGCTGATGCACTCAAATTTTTTTTTTTTTTTTTTCACACATTGGCTTAGATTTGGTTACTAACTGGCTTCAAGTTTCGATCTTCCTCTTCCTCGCCCTTCAGGGGTCGAGAGCGGATCATCTGCCTCCATCTCGCCCTGAAACACCACCTCCGTGTTCTCCTCAGCATCAGGAAACGTCTGAACCTGCGTCTCCAGACTGATGTCTGAACTGCTCGAGCGCAGCTGCATTAAAACTTGTCAAATTGCTTTAAAACATACTAAATTCTGGATGTATAAATGACATGAAGCTACTCTGATAACAGGTGAATCCTAAACAATGGATTACAATGTGATTATTAATTAAATTACAAATAAGTGTTCTTTATTTCAGTTGTTTTGATTCAATTGCAAGTGACACAACATAAATAACCTTGATTTCCTGTTTAATACCGTAAAGAAAAATACTTTTTGGTCCATTTTTGCAGTTTTAACCACCTTTTGTCCCAAAAATACAAAGAAACTTCTCTCAAAATTTCATAGTGTTTAAAAAACTCAACTAATTAATCCATTTTTTTACTGAAGGAATGATGCATGTACATATTCATAAAGATCACACTTCCTCCTTTAACTATCTGTGGATCAGTGGAAGTACGAAGAGCGAAGATGAACACCTGTAAAGATAAACTTTAAACTGCAGATATTGACGATTTGCCTTCTGATAAAACAACCACACTACTTGTAACCAGATTTATTGCTATTCAGGCCATTGTACAGCAGTTTTTTTTGCTGCCTCAGTTATGCCAAATATTTTATATTATGTTGCAAAGTATCTAAAATCTACAACTTTGATTGATATTTCAATCTATTTCATAGAAAAACACAAATAAAAATGTTAAATGTTTTCTTTATGTTGAGACTGCAGTCATACCTAACAGTAACTCCTTCATTTTCTGGAAGTGGAGACGTTTTCATCACATGCACTCTGTGCCACAACAAAGAAAAACTTTAAACTTGAAATTCACGGCACTATTTCACCAAAATACATCAGAACTTGATTCAGAAGTTGCAAACTTGCAGCAAAATATCAGGAAACTTCTTTCACTTTTGAGCCATTTTCTGTTGACGTGGTGTTGGAATTTAAAGACGCCGACTGTTCTTTATTTTTTGTGTCTGAATCTGCAGAAAGATCGGAAATTGTCTTTAATAACAGCGTCCGTCTTCAGGAGGAGATCGGCTTTCATCGACACCTCAGCCTTCAACGTCTAGGTTTTTTTTTTTTTTTATAAACACACCACCGCAGCATTAAGAGCGCCAACTTTAATGAGTCGCTACATTTTATTAACCCTTTACTGGTCGATGGGCTGAATTTCATCCTTTTCTGTCCGCAATAATGAATGAAGACAAATAATAAGAAGCTGCTTTGTAAAACATAATCATAACTATAACCGTCAGTTTGCTCATGATTTTTCATATTTTGGCGGGAAAGTTAGAGCCCCACTTCCTGTGGCGCCGGAAGAAACACAGCTCGCCACCGGGCGGAAGCAGTACTCGAGTACCGGCTACTCTGTATTCCCTCCGAGTATCGGGCCCCTTGGGCGCGTTGGTGAGTGACTTTGCGACGACCTCTGTTGCAAATGCCCCCCCCCACCCCACCCACACCCACACCCACCCATTCTCAGAAAATGGAAATGGCTTAGTACTATCGCCGTTGCGCCGGCAACCATCTGAGCCCCATCTCGCCGTGGAGAAATGAGTCCTGAACAGGCTCGAGAGAGGCAGGATTAAACATGATCCCGCGGACGGGCTGTCAATCAAACCCGCAACCCTCCAACCTCCTCCTGTTTAAAAAAAATCCCCCCCCCCATAAATAAAGAAAAAGAAAAAAGGTGCATTTCTCTCAAACATCCTTATAAATTAAACTGATAATGAATCCGGTCTCGCGCTTCCTCTTCTGGTTTTGTAAGCTATTAAAGCAAAGGACTCTTGAATAAGAAAAAAAACAAATTGGTTATCCTGCAGCGGATTTAGTGGTGGTCGTTATATTCCCGTGCCAAGAGGCGATGGATTAATTTAATTAGCCCGGTGAAGATTAATGACAATGCATATAGGCCTTTTCTGTAGATAAGGCTGCACACTGAAAAAGGATGTGTTGTTTTCAAACGCCGGCTCCGATTTGGGAAAGTTTGGCGCGTTCTTGAAGGTAATCCCTGCTGAAATGAGCAGATTAGAGATTACATAGCTTCAGTTTGTGCGTAAATATTTCTTTACGTTCCTTTACAAGCATATCTCAGAAACCCAGTGAAACCCAGGTGAGAAGTCCAGCTGTTTTACTGTTCAGGTGGTTGTAGGTTCGAATCCCGTCACAGGAACAACAACATGAAGAAAGTTCATGTGTACATAAGTATAAATCCGGGTTAAATTACAAGAATTTCAACACAAATAACCTCACTAATGGTTGTTTTTTGCTTTATTGAGCTTGTTCTCCACTATCTATTCGTACATTTATATGAACATCTGGGTCTTTTAATAGTGCCACACTTACACAGAGCGCACATAAAGTATATAATCACTTTGTAATTTCTACACTACATTCAAAAATACGACAATTATGAAGCTTCTTTGATGGTTTTCAATGATCCATTCTTCTCCCGGCGTTTCTTCTCATGCTTCATTGTATTATTCAGAAGTCAGGCTGTAAATAGAGCTGCTACAAAACTGACAGGAAGTGGTTAAAAATTTGATTGGATGGCAAAACTGTGACCTTAAAAAGACCGAAAATGAAACCTGTAAAGATTTCTCTAATAGAGGTTCTGATGATGACAAGATTCATCACAAACTGGTGAAGAAAATAAAGAATTAATTCCCTGGAAATCCCTGCCTGCTCCTGGAGGAGGAGTTAATCACGTTACAGTAACGCATTACTGGTGCCAGGCTGGGAGGGAGGGGGTGAGGGGGGGCTGAGACCCCCGTGCAACTCGATCTGCGCCTCCTTTTGACAGTCATTTAAAGGGGATCTGGAGAACCCGATAGCCGGGGACTTACACCCCTCCAAAGGCTTTCGGGACACTTTAGCCCGGCTCGGCTCGGCCCTGCAGCGCCGGCGAGTCTCCGGCCGGGGTGTAAACGTTAAATGTTCACTATTTGTTCTGTGGATTGCGAGGAAAATCAAGCCACTCTTTCATTCACCCCCTTTCTTTCTTTCTTTCTTTTTTTTTTAAACCAACCTCCCTCCTCTTTCTTTTCCAGACTCCACAAACAGTCACTGACTAAAGCGGCTTAGAGGGGAGACTCCTAATAAACGAATTAAAAGCAAAGGAGAAGTTTATGGAGGGAGAAGGAGGGAATATTTAGTAACAGCTGAGGCTGCACAGACAAAGACTCCTGACGCGGTGGAAGAGGAGGTTATCTTCCATCAGAGCGGCTCCTTATCTGTGGATAAATATTTGTGTATCATGGCCAAAACCGCCGCCGTGTTGCGATTGTTGCAGCACAGGTGATCTACATGCAGATAGCTGCTGTACGCGTCCTCTGCAGGGATGCATCCTCTGCATCCTCCGCAGGGCCGCAGCTGCAACCTGGGGGGGCCGCTGTGCCCCCCCCCCCCCATCTGCAAAAAGCCATCTTTCAATTATGAGGTTAAAAGTGTGTTTTAATAAACGACTCCCTGGTGAACGGGGGAGTACATTCCCCTGCAGATAACAGGCAGGTTGCATTGTGTTGATCTCTCCTGGGAGGACTCCTGACGGGTGTTTGTCCCCCTCTCCTCCCCCCTCCCCCCTCCCCCCTCCCTCCTCCCTTGCATCTCATTAAAGCTCATCTCCACATCTCTATCTCCTCCATCAGGGCCGCAGCGTCAGCCCCTGCACATGGCCTATTTCTGCACGATTAAGATTGTTCTTTCACGGGGTGAATTAAATCGGGCTATTTTGGAGGCCCCCCTTCAAGCAACAAACCAACGTGATCTGGTTGTTTTGCCCCCCCCCCCCTTCCCCCACTTCCCCCCTTCCCCCTCCCCCCTTTCATATGAAACCCCTTACTGGACTCCCAGTGGCCACCCAGGCCAGGATTATTCTGCTCAGCCAGGAAAAAAAAAGAGGAGGAGGAGGAAGAAGAAGAGGAGGAGGAAGAGGAGGAGGAGGGGGGGGGTGGGGGGGGGCTGCCTGGATACCCAGCCGCCTGTAAGTGTCCATCCTCGGTTTGTTTGACATGGCAGCGTCCCTGGGTATAAAAACCGATAAACATCTGGTGGCGCTGCCAGGACATTGGAAAATGAGGGATGGGTGGAGGTGGGGGGGGGGGGGCAGGCATTGAAAGAGGCAACGAAAATCATAATGAGAAGAAAGATGGGCAGAGAGAGAGAGAGAGGAGAGAGAGAGAGGAGAGAGAGAGGGAGAGACAGAGAGATGCTGATCAGCTAATTACAGCTGCAAATAAAATGCAAATTTATCCTGGCACAGTGAGCATGCCCAAGTTTAAACA
The DNA here is from genome assembly GCF_902148845.1 of Salarias fasciatus. Classification (NCBI taxonomy): domain Eukaryota; kingdom Metazoa; phylum Chordata; class Actinopteri; order Blenniiformes; family Blenniidae; genus Salarias; species Salarias fasciatus. The sequence continues at coordinate 6,231,817 of NC_043761.1, read as the reverse complement.
TAGCGCCGTCCAAAAACTCAGAGCTGCACTGGCTCAGCGCCAAGGACCACTTCCAACAAAGACTGATGATCCAATAATAAAACCTGCACCATTATCACCATCATTATATTATTATTATATTTATTATATTATTTATTATTGAGATATTTGGAATGGAACCTGAAGGGGTTAAATCAAGGAAATTTTATAAGAAAACAAACTATGTAATATACTGAAGATTTAAAAAAAAATCACCATATTTCCATCACATGACTTCAATTACAGTAAATTAAGTGGGAATAAATGTATCATACAATTCAAACTCACCATAATAAATGATACAGATGCAGAGATTATGGCTCAAAGCTGAGCTTGCATGGCTGTGAATTTACAGCAAATTGTGTTTATCAGCATAAAATAATGTGATATTTGATTTTATCAAGCGTTATTGTCACATTCAATCACATCCAGAGACTTCATGTAGATCATAGAACATGTGGGCTAGCTGTATATGAATATATATAGCTATATATTGAATAAAACAAACACTAAATGGGTTTGAATAAAAAGTATGTGAAATCAAGATATTACTGTACAAGTTCACTTTTATCATGAAAGAAAAAACATGAAATCAATAAACTAATGACTGAATTGAGGTTATAGATGCATAAAAGTCTTATGTTGCCTCTGAACAATGAATGTAACTTTTTGTCATATACCTGCCAGCCTTTAAAAAAACTGATATTTTATTGATAAAACGTATTTATACCTCCCTGGCCTCACACCAAGCAGCCAGTTTTGGAGAAGAATGGGTCCTTTCCCGTCACCCTGCTCATTATCATTATCATTTCCTTACCTGAGCAGAGCTACGCCTCCCACCTCCTCCAACAATAAATAAAGAAAACAGTGACTCCTCCACCATGATGCTTCACAGCCACAATCCAACAATATCCCGGTCCCTCCTCCCCTCCTCCGCACTGTATATGCGCACTTTACGCACAGCTCCTCCACCACCGTCTCCCCACCTCATGTGATTAATGACACGTCTCCACCCAAAGATTAATCATGGGAAATTACACCAAAAAAAAAAAAAAAAAATGTTGCGAGGCGCTCCTGAGGACTGCAAGCGGTGGCTGGATCAGGTGGGCCGGGAGGGTGGGAGGGGGCCGGGTGAAAACGAATTAGCCCCATCGAATCTTTTTAGATGCAAATATTTTGTTATCTCCACTTTGCTGCACTGTTTTCAGTGTTTATGATTAATTATCTCTTCTTGGTGAAAAATAAATCATGCGAAATTAGGATCTAGCCTGACTCCACCGGCGTAAGCAGAGATGGCAGGTCGATGTTGTTAATTTCAGGTTGAAATTGACACACTAATTATAGAGCAGAGTGCTGCTGGAACACTAGCAGGCAAGATTATACCTCTGTGCTTCTATTTTTTCCTCCTTCTTCTCCTTCTTTTTTTTTTATCAGATCCCCCCTTATATTTTACCAATTAAAAATCGTAAAGGCATTTCATTGCCCCGGGATAAAAAAAAAAAAAAAAAAAAGGAAAAAAAAAAAAAAAAAAGAAGAAGCAGCCTCTCTCCTAACATGGCCATCACTTTCCCCCATCAGATTCATTGTGATGTATTAGATGCAATAAATTATCCCATGTAACAAAACATGGCGAGCTGAAAGGCTGATAATCTGCAGAGGGGAGATAAGGATTCATTATTCCAAATCATTATGAATCCAGCGTTGGCTGTGACTTCTTTCTTAATCAGCTTCTGTGATCCTGGATACGTGAAGGGAGCAGATAAGAGCAGAGTCGTTTATAATTCTCCCCACCTCGTCCTAATATTTTAAAATAAATCGCAGGGAGAAGCCGCCGTGAAAGAGAGAGAGAGAGAGGAGAGAGGAGAGAGAGGAGAGAGAGAGAGAGAGGGAGAGAGGGAGGAGAGGGAGGGAGAGAAAACAGCACATTGGCTTAACGTTTGGAGGGTGCACAGGACGAGAATAATAAAACACATTGAGGAAAATAAATAAGTAAATAGATAATACGTGGCCCATACATTTTTGGTGGTGTTTTGTCTCAAATTAAGGTCATCTTATTCGACGTTTACAGCGGAGAATCATGTAGGCAGGGAGGGAGAGAGAGGGAGGGAGAGAGCGAGAGAGAGAGAGAGAGAGAGATATTCTGCAACGTTTATTTCACTTTTTTTTTTTTGGAGTGGGAAGTGGCTAATAAAATTTAGGCTACACCGGAGGCTATAAAAGCGGGTGACCGTAAATGATTTACTCCGTTTTATGCACTAACGGGGCAGAAAAGCCACGGTGCACGGGGGGGGAGGGGGGGTGACAGATAAAGCGCATACAGTCAATGTTTCTCATGGCGCACAATCTGAATCTGCAAAAAAAAAAATTAAATAAATAAAAAATAAATAAATTTAAAAAAGACATGCAGCTGTGTTTAATCAGAATATAACGGTGACATTATAACTCCTCGCCAGATTATAATATCATCTGGCTGCGATAGAATAGATGGGAATAAAAGCCCCCACTCTGTGTGTGCGTGCGTCTGTGTGCGCGCGCGCGCAGGCTCCGCTTGTTATTGTGGCCCACGGTTGTACCGAGGAGGGTTTGCTCCAGCAGCTTGTTGTCAGTTCCCTCTTTTTTTTTTTTTTTTTTCCTGCTTGTCACGCGGGAACTCGCGTCAAATTCAACATTAATCACGCGATTTCACGCGCGCATGCACGGGGAGAACGAGCGCGTCTTTGGACTGTGCGCGCCTGGTTCGGAGGAGACGCCGCAGCCCCGGCATGGCACGGGATGCCCAGGATCGAGTCCCCCCAAAAAAAACAACCCCCCAAAGAAAAAGAAAAAAAAACGCATTTGCCTCCTCAAATTAAAGAAATCATTCAGTCTTTATTTCTTTATCTAATTGAATCCCCACTGAACGAGATGAAATTAATATTTTTTGTCGTAATTAATCTTTTTATTACACCTTTAATGTGCTTTAAGTATCCGCCTCGTGATGCTGGTTTATTCTATCAAAGCCATCAGTGTGAGCATTTATCACTTAATATCTCCACCTTAACACCGGAAATCAAAAAAGCAAATTATTCCTTTTAAAAAAAAGCACTTTATTTACATGAAAAAGCAGATTAATAAATCATTACGATCTGCGTGTGTTATTTTTCTAATTCTATTTAGATCCTAATTCCATCAATGAAAAGGCTGCGCGCGCCCTGCGTGGAAATACTGAATAATTCATCGGTTTAAAAAAAAAAAGACACATATTTGGCTGTAAGTTTATACAACGCCAATTATCTTTAATTTATTACCTTAATTGAATCCCCCCCCTCCTCAAAAGATAGATTTGGGTGTGATCAGTTTACATTCTCCTTCAAAGAGTCAAGGCGCAACACGAGAGATCCCCAGCCTGCAGCATCCTTCCTCCCTCTCTCCTCTCCTCTCTCTCCCTCCTCTCTTTCTCCTCAGTGCATTTCACAGAGAGAAGGATCGGATTTGCTTGGTGCTCCTTTCAATCAACCATGGTGTCAATAAGCAGGCTAGCAGGCCTCTGTCAGTGCGTGCTGCGGGTGAGCGGTGGATGGCGCGCACGGCTCTGCCGTTTTAACAACAAGCTGCCTAAAAGCGCCTGACCACAATGAAGCTCCGATTACATCACCGCATTGATATGATTAAAAAAAAAACAGATTTGCAGATTTTGTTTGCTCTACGTGGGTTTTTTTTTCTTTTCTTTTTCTCCTGCTTCTCTGTAATGTGGAGACACCAGCTATGGCTTCATCTGTCCTTTGTGGCAGAGGAGAGAAAAGGGCTGCTCCTCTTCTCCCGCACAAAAGGCTGTGCAAGGTTTTTTTTTTTCTCCTGCAGAGAAATGTCTGCAGAGCACAAACTGTACACGTTTTTTTTTAAAGAAAGGATGCACAATATCACTCAATTAAAAATAATCTAGGCACATTTACCACAAAAAACGGCAACATTTGATGCAGTATTTTTTTTGAAGTATTTTAAGAAATTTTATTTTTAGATTTTACTTTGAAAAAAGATAAGAAGGATTTATCTGATTGTAGTGGGCGTCACCTGCCTGGATCTGATCAGGTGTTCCTTCTTTTGATTATAAATAAATGCAAAAAAAATTCAAATTGAAGATGGAAAATCCACAGAATATTCACACCATCGGTAATCGATTGTAAGTGTGTGAAGTGCTTCAGCAGTGTGTGTGTGTATTCCTCCGGTATTTGCTCTGCACACAGACCCGGAAGAGCTGCGTGCTCAGTACAGTAAGTACGGTAAAGAGGCCGTCTTTGGTTGGCCCGTACGCGCGAGCAGGCTTTGCCCGGTAGCCTATGTGAGCGCGTGTTTCTCCTCGCGGTGAGTTATGATGATGTGACTCCAGGACCGAGGGCGCGCGCACCACCACCACCACCTCCTCCTCCTCCTCCTCCTCCAACACCACCAGCACTGTGTGAGTGTGTTTTTCCTCCTTCCTCACTCTCCTTCTTTCTCCCTCTGCCTCCCCCCTTCTCTTCTCTCCTCTCTCTCCCACTCCCTCTCTCTCTCTCTAAATGCCATCGGCGGCTCCATCTCTATGTCACTCTTTCTTCACATCTGCGGGGAAAAAAGCCTCCACCCTGCCCGGCAGCGTCCACTTACAGGTCAGTAAATATTTAGATTCGCTGTGAAGCGGGCGCATCCTAAACGCGGCGTCCAATCGGCTGCCGCTCCCCTCCGCGGCTTTTGTGAGGATCCACTGACGGCGATCGTCGGTGGATGATTTGCAAACTTTTGCGCACGGGTCCGGGCTACAAATTAAAAAAAAAAAGAAAAAAAAATCAATAGAGTAAATCTGGTGCAAAAGGGAAGCAAGTGGAGTTGGCCGTGTCGACGCCTGCGTGCCAGTGACACCTTCCGTTCCTCTCCACGCCGCGTCTGTGTGCACTTGCTTGGAAAGGGGGGTTTAGAAAACGGGTGGCTGTAGTGTTGACAATACTGGCTACAACATCCAGAACGACCGCCATTGTTGCATTTAACGCCTCTGCTAGCAGCGCGTGTTTGTGTCTGTTTTTTTTTTTTTAAAACCCGCATTATTTCGTTTTTACGCACGGGGAATTTGCCTAATACCAATTAGGAAACGCAGGCGTGCGTCACTTTGGAATGATGTGTTTAAAAAAAGCGTTTCTTAAAATATTTAGCCACCTACCTCCGTGCAGACCCCCCCATAATAGCGCAGATGAGGGGCTTTAACGACCTATTACCTAGCGCGCAGGTTGGTGGTATAGGCAGGATCCCATACAAGCCGTGAAATTGATCTGATTACCTTGCCGGCGGGTCATAAAAAAAGAGGGGAGCTGCTGAGGCTGCGCTTCCACCCCGTTATTAGTTTCCTCCATCTCGTCTTTGGTCGATATGTCTTGATATGGCGGGGAGAGAGAGAGAGAGAGAGAGAGAGAGAGAGAGAGAGAGAGAGAGAGAGAGAGAGAGAGAGAGAGAGAGAGAGAGAGAGAGAGTGTTAGAATGAATAGGGTGCCAAATTAAGGGCATCACACGCACGCTGTCACGGGCCAGGAGCTGTTATTTCCAAGAGCTCGACACAGACCTCGTTTTGATCCCAGAGGCTTTTTCAAATGTGTTTTTGCTCTATATTTTTTTTTCAAATAAATATTTTATCCAGACCAGCAAGAGTGGTCAGTGGGGTAAAAACATGTGGATGGAGAAACAACCGGCGGCATCGAGTGTGTGACAAAGAAGGACAGCAGGTACTTTCAGTTCTCACTGCGCTTTTAAGAATTCATTCAAGGCTTTTTAAGAAGATATTTATACAGTAAGTAAATTAGCCCAAACGATCACGGTGTTGCTTATTTGTTTCTGGTGCACATAGGCTAAAAAAAAAAAAGGTGAAAAGGCCTTTCAAATGAAAGATTACATCTGTGCGTCTGGCGAGAAGCGATAGACTCAGATAAGCATCACAAGTCAGTCAATTGGCAGGCCGCCCGCTTTTTTTTTTCTTTTCTTCTTTTTCTTCTATTATTTTTCTGGGGAGAATGACACAAAAGTGTCACCCTTTGCATTCCTAGAAGAATAAAAATTCTCTCTATCCCACAAGTTTATGTTTTAAATCATTCTCGGAAACGCGCTGTTCTGTTTTTAGTTTCAGTGCCTCTCCACGCGCAGAATTTGACGCCCTCGTTTTGTTCTGAGAAGCCGAGCCGGTTCACATGCTGGGAGAGCAGAGCAGCAATCTTTTCTTGAAAGGACCAGAGGTGACAGATGACTCACCGAGTGCTCTTTAGCCTCGTATATCGTTTTCAAAATGGATAAATTAACACGTAACCGACAGAATATCTGAGAATTCGCCTGTCGTTATTATTCACTGGCTGTCTCCTGATTACAGCAGGGAGCCGCTGAAGCAGCTTCAAAATCTTCATGCGTTTGTGCGTTTAGAATTTAAAATATTCTCTCGTTTTTGAAGAGAATCATTATTTTGCGCAAAAAATTAGGTTGATATTTTAAGAAAAGGATCTTAGGAAACCATTACACACACAATGTGTATTATTTTTAAAATTTTTTAAAATGTATTTTTTTAAAACACTGCAGCAAATGTGCTGCGTTTTAAAAAGCGGAAACGTCAAAATGTTTGCTTTTTTTCTTCGATAACAATGATTATTACCACTGTGGGGTGAACAGCAGATGTTTATGGCGTCATTCCACTTTCATAAGCAAGAGTGTGTTTTTATTATTGCGTGATTTTATCTCCCTGACCTCTGATTAACCAGCGAACTGAGGGAAATTTTTATTTATGAGAAAATAACAATGAACGTAACTTCAGATTTTTGATTGGAGATTGTGTGTGTACGCGCACACACACGCACACACACGCACACACACACACACACACACACACACACACACACACACACACACACACACACACACACACACACAGCATTTGATCTCCTACTCTGGCAAACGGAATAATCCCTGTTCTTGTTTTAAATTCTCATCCGCAATATAGAGCAGAGAAGACAGAGAAAAGAGAAATCTGTGCCATGTTTTGATTTTAATCACAGCTGGTTGACACAGTCACTCACAAATTATCTCTCCCATCAGATAAAAGCTGCTGGACCCTCGCCTATTTTTTTATGAATCAACCTTTACGCACAGCCGCGCGGCTCTTTGTAGGCCACGCTGACTCCACAAATAGACTAATAGCGGCTCCGTTTAGCGCCTCTCTCTCTTTTACGCAACCACCGACTGAGGAAAAAAAAAAAAGAAAAAGGGCTGAAGCCACCGTTTCTGCCTTGGTGTCGACAGTTTGGGATTATAAATGACAACTTTTTAAGTGAGACCGTCTTATTCCGGTGCTGAATAAGCTCCGGCGTTATTGACACCGCGGCTTGGGGAATCAAGTCACGGGATGGCTTCCATGTCCCGTTCTCTAAGCTTCGATACATCCAGTCAAGAAACAAAAAAACATAATCGGGATTTTAGGCTACATTTACCGTCATGTGTTGCCTCCGAGCACCTATAACGGGGCACTTTGTGGATAATGGCTCCGCGATACTTTTCAAGAGGATAATTACACGAGTCCGCTGACAGCCTGACAATGGCAGCTACAGCAGTCTGCATCCAAGTTCAGTCTCAGGTTTTTTTTTTCGTTTTTTTTTTTTTTTTTTTGCCTGTGTGAGAAACGCTCCCCCTCTCTCTCTGCCTCACACACACACACACACACTCTCTCTCTCTCTCCAGGTAGGGCTATCCTGGAGAGGGAAAAATGGGACGATTTGCCAAGTGTCTCTCTCCCAGTCTGCGCTCCCACGCGCTCGGCTGAGCATCTTAATATCACACATGAAGTGAGGGAGGGCTCAAAATTAGGATCAGAGGTGCACGCGCACTAATGGAGTCATCACCTGAGGGCGAGGCCGCAGTCACTCTGAACGACAAAGCGACAAACTAACTTCATTGGCATCTTTGGTCTGTCTGAGGAGAATGATTCATGAATGGATGAATGAATGAATCCTGGAGCTTGGATGACCCCACCTGACACGCGCACGGGATCACTGTACGTGGGTCCAGGGCGTGCGCGTTCCCGAGACCGGGGTTCATTTCCTCGAGTGTTCACGCCGCGTGACGTCAGATCCAGCTCGCCCCAGCCTCCATGCATGCGTGCACCCTGATCGCGCGTGCGCGCACGCACGCATCCCCCCCCCCCCCCCCCCCCCCTCTACTATTACACTCTGGAGGAAACAAAGTGGGATTCGAGATATGAAATACCTGAGCAGGACGCGCGCAACACGCACGCGGCTCCAGAATTTGGCTCCGATCTGAAAGAGGTCAACTGGACTCGGTTATTTTTAGATGGAAACGGAGGAGGAGGTAAATCTCTCCCCGTGCGCGCTCTCGTGTTACATTTAATGCACTGTTTTGAATAAATCATGACACGAGCCATTGTCGCTTGTCTGTTTAATAAGTTGCTGCAGCGGGTAGCAGGTTGCAGCGGCGCAGACATTAAAGTGAGGTAAGTGACAGCCAATAATAGCCGACATTAGGATATCTCTCCTTCTTCTTTTTTTCTTTCTTTTTTTTTTTTTGTGAACTATAAGCTCAGTCACCCGGGCGTCCTTGTCCGTGCCTGCTTCACGGTGAGGAAATCGGCTCAATTTGGATCTGCCATTAGAATAATGTGCCTGTCACCGCGAGAGGACGCACTGTCACAATTTTAAGAGCATAAATGTCCCGCGAGCCAGCCATTGGCCCAGAGCAACAGGCTCTCTGCTGCACGCGGCCGCCTCCTCTCTCTCTGTGGCTGAACAGCGCTCCCGACCTGCTGCTGAATTTAAACTTAAAGGAAAGAAAATGTATTTTTATAGATTATTTTTTACTTTAATTGATGATTTAAGCAGATGATGGGATGAGGGCCTACACGTTCTCCATTTCCCCCCTAATTGTTTACTATTAATAGTGCATCTTCTATTTATGTGCGTGCTAATTTTTAATTCATTAATTTTAATAAGGAAAAAAAAAATCCCCCATCAACATTGGATAATTGTTTCATGCGGAACTAAACGGTTAGGTTTCAAAGGAGAATAAAAAAAAGCCCAATTAATTCATATTTTATTGATAACGGTTCATTTTTTATTTATTTTTATTTTTCTGGCAAGGTCACTGAAAAAAAATCTTGCAGCTCTTGCATCTCTCCTGGCCCACGTTATATTCAATTAGGGCAAGCCCCTCCCCTTAACTGATGACACTGACAGACCCTCCTTAAGTTGCGTCGCGCCACAGCTGTCTGCAAGCATTGAGCTGCCTGGCGCCATCCTGAAAGAATGCCTTCACTGTAAAAAAAAAAAAAAAAAAAAAAAAAGGAGAGAGAGAAGAGAGAGAGGAGGAGAGAGAGAGCAACAGAGAGAGAGAGGGAGGGAGAGGTAGACAGGGGTGAGCGAGCAAAAGGCGCACAGACCGAGAAGGGGAAAGAGAGAGAGGAGCGGAGTTAATGGAGAGGGCTCGACAACTGCGCACAAACACAGATTTGATCAGTGAGTTTAACTCGCCGGTGCTGGTCAGTGCGCGCTGAAGCCATCCACTGCAACAAGCCCCGCGAGCGCGAGCGCGAGCCCGGCCCAGCCTCCAGCTACTTGTTGAGCGGGCTGAAAACGCTGACTTACTTTTTTTTTTTTTCTTTTTTTGTTCTTTTTCCTTCTTCTTCTGAGAGGAAGAAGTCAGGAACTCTCGCGTGGGACCGGATTCCATTTTGGACGTATTTATATGACAACACCTTTGTTGCATTTTTGTAATGTGGGGTATGTTCGTGTTTATGTGCCTTTCGTTCTGCCTAAATTCTGCAACAGCCGCGCTGTGTGGTCAACACGTTCGTTTGTAAATGAGAGAATAATTTCTTCTTTCTGTGTCCAGGTGATCGGAAGCGAGCGCGGAACCTGTGGATTTAACTGAAAGGAGAAGAAAGAAAAAAAACGACGGGATTTGGGACAGGTTGTTCTTGCATTTTGACTTGTGCCGTACTTCGGCGTCCATGAACATTCGCTGAAGAGACAACATCAAAAACAAAACAAAAACAAAAAAAAAAAAAAACCAAAAAACAAGAAGAGCAGCAATGGAAGTAAGCGCGGACCAGCCCCGATGGATGAGCCATCATCCCGCGGTGCTGAACGAGCAGCATCCCGGCTCACATCACCCGGTCTCAGCCACTCGTACATGGACCCTTCGCAGTATCCCCTCGCTGAAGATGTGGATGTACTCTTATATATCGATGGACAGGGGAACCACGTCTCTCCATACTATGGAAACTCTGTTCGAGCCGTCCAGAGGTACCCTCCTCCTCCACACAGTAATTAAACGGGCCCGTTTAGGCCTTTTATTTAATATGTGCACATATCCCCCCTTCAGACGTCTGTGCGTAAAAGACTCGATTACCGCCGCTGCGTGTGGAATTATTTGAATTATCTAAACCACGATCCAGACGGGTTTCAAGTTGTTTCTCCTGAGATGACTTGTAGGAGCACGAAAACGATGTGAAACTGTGCCGTAAATGAGTAGAACTTACGGCGGTTTATTTGTCTTTTGTCGCTCATTTTAATTCCACCGTCGAGACTTGACAAAGCTGACCCGTGTGTCGGAGAATGGCACAAGTTTCTCTAAAGCCCGTGCGTAATTTGCTTTCTGGATCAATGGTGTGTTTGGTTACGGATTTCAGCAAACAGAAGTGTTGGCTGCTGAAGTCGCAGATACACCTGGATTATTTCTGCTCAGAAACACAGCCGGGCGCACGCACGTTCACCCCTCCTGCATATCGCGAGCAGTCATTTGTGGAAAATCCTGGACGCAGACACAAAGTCGCCGAGCAGACTTTTAATTTTGTTTTTGAAATAAGAGCATTTATTTGTTGTATCTTAAAATGGGAAGTTAAAGAAGAAAAATCTACACGCAGCTTCGCGTAAAGGAAGGAAATGATTTTACGCAGCGTGAAGTATGAATGGCGAGCTGGGTGCACGATTGAAAATGAAACTCACTAAATGCATGTATGCGTAAAAGTATTTCTACTTTAAATCCCAGCAAGGCCAAAAAGCGTTGGGGTTGATGTGAGAGTCGGGTTGTGATCTTGCTGTGTTTCTCTGCTGCCTCAGGTAGCCAGGTGTGCCGTCCCTCGTTACTGCACGGCTCTCTGCCCTGGCTGGAGGGAAGCAAAGGAATCCCACCGCACCACAGCACTTCTCCCTGGAACCTGAGCCCCTTCCCCAAGAACCCCCTGCACCACGGCTCCCCGGCCAGCCTGTCCGTCTACCCCCCGGCCTCCTCCTCCTCCCTGTCCACCGGACACTCCAGTCCGCACCTCTTCACGTTTCCCCCGACCCCTCCGAAAGACGTGTCCCCGGACCCGGGCATATCCACCCCGGGCTCCAGCAGCTCCGGGCGGCAGGAGGATAAAGAGTGCATAAAGTACCAGGTGACCCTGGCTGAGACTATGAACTGGAGTCAGCTCACAGCCGGAGCGTGGCATCCATCGGGGCAGGGTCATCCTCTGCCCACCACCCCATCGCCACATACCCACCCTATGTCCCTGAATACGGCCCAGGCCTCTTCCCACCAAGTAGCCTGATAGGTGGGTCATCTTCTAGTTATGGTTCCAAAACAAGACCAAAAACAAGGTCCTGTTCAGGTAGGCGTGCGCTTTATTACATTCCTTTTGATCTAACACCATTCCCCAGATTTTCAGCCTCGATGATGTTTAATTTCACTTTCTTCAAACAAAAGCTTGTTTAAAAAAAAAAAAAACGGCCCATAATTAACACATTAATGCGTTACACGAAGGAGCTTCAGGCCACACAGGTGACCCTAAACAGACGCATCTGCACACATAATAACAATAATAATAATAATAATAATAATAATAATAATAATAATAATATAATAGGTGGTGGTTTGAATTTGAAAAATAAATATAGAAATTAAAGGAAATATTTCTATTAATATTTGATGTCTTTATAAAAGCAAAGCAGCACTAATAAATAAATAAAAATAAAATCCATTCAAACAACCGTTCAGACACTGTAAATTAATATATTTCAATGAAATAAAAGGATGTGGAGCTGACATTAATTTTCCCATCCTCCTCCCCTCCGCTGCCAGACAGTCGGGGGAGAGTGAAAGCGGGGAAAGCCAGCTCTCTGGGCTGTGTCGCCCCGTTTATATGTTTAAGATAATCCCATTACTGTCAGACCAGTGCACGCCACAGTTGCATTGTTTACCCAGCGGTGGAGCTCCGGATGCTGCGCGTTCATTCAGGAAAAAAAAAAAAGCGGCTGAAGCGCCGCCGTGTCAGAGAGCGCAACCAAACCACCACCGCCGCCGCCGCCATCCCGGGGAGGAGGGGAGCGAGGCGAGCAGAGGGCACACATCCTCTGTGAGGAGGGGGGGGTAATTATTTAAAGGTTAAAAATCCCAGTTTTTCTGTAATGAGATTAATATCAAGCGTCTTTTTTTAAATGGGAGTATAGAGAAAACAGTGGATTAGTTGATGCATATCATCGGGATTATTCAGCGTCATTAATGCAAATAAAGATTTTAATTCGAGGATCATGTGCGATAATGTGCATTCGAAGACATTCCCGCAAATCTGACGACTATTCAGATTTTTTTTTTCTTCAGTCAGTGCAGCGTGCTTTGTGCAAACTTCTCCAACACAGTCAAAACACACACACCACACACACACACGCACGCACAGCCTGGCTGTGCAGCAGGATACCGAGTCTGCACTGCAGAGGCCCGCTTGATCTTAACTCAGATGCATGGGATCCGACGCGGTTTGTGTTTGATTTCAGCTCCTTATGCAAAAAAAAAAAAGAAAAAAGAAAAAAAAAAAGAGGGAGCCAGAAACACACTCTTGTTCGGTTGTTCAGGGTACTTGCACGTCTGTACATCTAAAAAAAAAACACTGCACGACGCGCACTGACGCATCTCTCTGTCTTTGTGAAGAACTGAGTGTGTGAGTGTGTGTGTGTGTTGCTTTTTTTTCTGCAGCTTAAAAAAAAGGGGGAAGTGAGACTGCATGAAAATGCAAAGAAAAAAAAAAAGCTCTCGGCGTTGCACAAAAGCTCCGCGCGAGGAGTCTGCGCTTTCAAATAATCTGAGTGTGACTGACTGCAGCTCCCCTTGTTTCAGCCTCAGCCCCCCAAATACACACTAATCAAACTGTTAGTGCGCGTCTCACCTGTCGGTGTCACTAGAGAAGTGCCAGTCAAACATGAACACTCCCTCAATCCATTCAAAACAAAGGACATGGCCTCTTATAGGAAACTACACACTTCATTCTCTATTATTATTATTATTATTATTATTATTATTATTGGTTTTCTAAAAATGCTATTTTTTATTACATTTAATTATTTTAAAAATGATTTTACGCATTTTTACGCATTATGTTCAGGAAGAATTTACAACGGTTTCTGCCTCATGGACCTTATAAACTGCTGACAATGTGTTTTCTATATGCAAATGTGTGATAAATAAATCAATGCTTTATTATGAGGATTGTAATTATAATAATTATTATATTTTTAGTGCGTTATGGTTGTGCCATCACTAACCTTTTATTTATCCCCATGCACACATGCAGTGTTTCTTTCTGTATTTTGGAGGCCTCACTGACCTGGACCCTGTCTCCATGTCCTGTGTGTGTCCGTGTCTGTGTGTGTGTGTGTGTGCGTGTGTGGTGTGTATTCGTGTGCGTGTTGGCCCTCCGCAGAAGGTAGAGAGTGCGTGAACTGCGGGGCCACGTCGACTCCGCTGTGGAGGCGGGACGGTACGGGTCACTATCTGTGTAACGCCTGCGGACTCTACCATAAGATGAACGGGCAGAACCGCCCTCTCATCAAACCCAAGCGGCGGCTGGTACGTCTTTACCACATTTTCTCTATTGATGACATTTCCGTCTCTCTCTCTGTTTTTCCCCTATCCAGGAAGAAGTAGGCCTATTAGCTGCAGGAAATTGACTCGACAAGTGCAGGTCTCTGTTTTCAGATACTACCATAGAAAAAAAAAAAAAAAAAAGAAAAAAAAACCCAACAACTGCACAGTATATTTTTTTCCCATGCAATTTTTTTATTTGCTAAAATGGTCATTGATGCACATTAAACCTGCTGCATCCATTAAAGAGAGAGCTGCTTCTCTAGTGTTGGAATGGCTGCAGCCTTGCATTCATTAATGCACCCTGAGCTCCATCTTTCTTTTATTTGATTTTATTTATTTTTTTTTTAGAAATACAATTAAAAAAAACAACAGTGGCTTTTAATGGAGCTAATTTTTGCAGCAATTTCAGGGAAAGCCCCTTCCATCAGAGCTGCATGTCATCTTATGAGTATTAGAGGAGTTCCCCTAGCTTGAGGGGGATGGAGGCAGGCGCTGGCAGTCCAGTCCTGCTCTTTACTCTGGACTTCTTCTCCTCCTCTCTACCGGCTCCTCAGGAAGGGCTGCCGGATATCTGAGCAGCGCAGATAAGTCGCTTTTAACAACACAGCCCGCTTCCCCAGTCAAAACAGAAAGGCTGCAGGAGCCCGAGCCAGTCCAGCCGCACAGTCACGACTTGAGATTTGTTTAGTGTTATAATCCCTGTTTAAATACACCAAAGATGGTGGAGCTATGAGTAATCGCCACGCCATATTTGTCCTTATATTTTTTTCTTTCTAGAAAACACCGAAAAAAAAAGAAATCCAACTGGTAGGCTTGAGCCTTCCACATTAATAGATTATTTAATATATTGGAATATTTTAATTAAACATTAAATCACCTAAAGAGAATATAGTTAAATTTGGCTGATTGTATGAATTCATGCGTAAAAATAAAACACACAGTTTGAAACACAGTGATCCTGCAAGAAAATTCAATAAAGCTATTTATTAAATATAAATATATATTCCTGCTCCCTGATTGGTTATTCACAGCGCACGGTAGCAGGGTTTTTAGGGCACCACACGTGTATAATTGGAAATCCCTCCGTGAGATAATGTAGTCCTTTGCGTCGGCGTGTCCTCTGCGGTCACCTGTCTATTGATTGTTTTTAGAGATTATTACATCAATGTCAGGCCACTGCAGCAGACTGGAGGCATGCTCAGAATCCATGTGGAGACCTGAGCGCGTCAGGCTCGAGCTGGACTCTGCTGGTCGCCTGCAGGAGCCCCGAATACCCACGTTTTCTCCTCTTTTCTCCCTTTTTAACTGGCGTGCAATTATTGCCATGTGGTTCATTTCACTATATCATGTAATCACATTTTGCATCCATATTCTTTTTTTTTTTTTTAAATAAATCTTAGAAACTACAAAGCCCCTTTCAGCTCTAATCGATACCAAATCTATTCACCCCCACCCTCCATTTTTTCCTCTTCTTTTCCAATTGTTTAGCGTCGCGATGTTTAAAGCAAGGCACCGTGGCACAAACACGCACTTTAAGGGGAAATTTAATCAGATTTAATAGCTCTCCCATTTCAAGGCACTGCTTTTATGTCTTCTGTAAATATTTATTCTCTGGGAGGTATGCGCTCTATGACGCTATTTTTAGCCTCGAGTGAAAGCAGCTCTGTTTTTGGTATTTCTCTCCTTATTTTAAACTATTTTCAGCTTGCACTAAATGCAAAAAAAAAAAGAGGAAAAAAAAGTATTCCACTCGGTGTTCATAAAGCATGCATATACAGTGGGAGGAAAGTTTACGTTTGAAGTGTGTTTAATGGCTTTACGCACGACAGGAGTGGACGCAGCGGGTGTGTGACAGAATGCAACGCGTTTGTCTTTTGTTTTTTTGCGCATTTATTGCAATGTGTGATCGGACTGCATGCATGCAGGGCGGCCAGAATTGATCTAGGTTCGAATTAAATGTGTATTATGACGATTTAAAGCGCAATTTAAGTGTCAAAATACGCACGTTTTTTTGCGTAAAAGTTGGCCCTGGATGGATGTTGGTGTCGAAAGCTTTGAAGAATATTAAAAAGAAAAAAAAAATAATAATCTGCTGTTGACTGGGTCACTCCACGGTCATGTGACGTGTCTTTTTCTCTCTCTCTTCCCCTCCTTTGTGTCCACTTCACGCGCAGTCCGCAGCCAGGCGGGCGGGGACGTCGTGCGCCAACTGTCAAACGACAACGACGACGCTGTGGCGGAGAAACGCCAACGGGGACCCGGTGTGTAACGCCTGCGGCCTCTACTATAAACTGCACAATGTAAGTAATAAACCCTCACGCCGTATCTCCTCCATCAAGGCTTGAATATATTGCATCCCTGCCCACCGTTCCTCCTGCTGGGCCCACCTTTTCCCCTCCTCCTGCTTTCTGCATATTTTATCTGACTCGTCCCTGCAGAGACTTTCCGGGCCACGGTGATAACAAATACTGTAGAATTAATATGATTTATTGGCAGTAAGTGCGAATCTGAAATGTATAAGACCTAAGTGAACTAAGCCCGCAGCCGCCTTGCTTTTGAATATTAAAGAAGAAGGGGGGCTTAATTAAAATTCGATTAATTTCCAGGCTGCTTTCCCCCCCCCCTCTCCGCCTTTCTCTCCCTCTCTCACACACACTCTTTGCGTATTTCCAGTCCTTTTGGTTCCACGCGCACCAGGGACTTGGAGTCCCCCCTCTGACCACCAATCCGTCTGATTCGTTTTGGGTTGGTTCGTGCCTCGCCACATCATTTCACATCCTCAATCTGAAAACCCCAGGGACTCGTTTATCTCCCCCTCTCCCTCCTCTCCCGTGCACAAAGCTGTCACTTTTAATCAAACTGCCATTGTAGCTGCAACTAATAATAATAATAAGCCGGCTAACTGCTCCGAGGCCACATGCAGGTAATTTCTCCCCCACCTCTCCTGCTCTCAGACAACAGATAAAGGTTGAATGTGTCCCTGTGTGTGAGGGAAGAGTATCCTGCTCCGCTGCCCGGCTTGTCACGCGAGCAGCTCCCCGTTAAATCATTTCCCATGTTACTTTTGGCAGATGGCAATGCACCGCAGAGACAGACTCAGACCAAGGTTAAGAGGAGAGCAGAATAACATTTCCCACTCGCGCTCCGGCCTCTGAACTGACCCCGACCCCGGCGTAATTGTGAAATTAGTTTATTTTGGGTAAATCCGGACTTCTGTTGCTCCCTTTGAAACAAATTCCACATTCTCCATGGAGAGTCTGGCCGGACTCCCCGCTGGCGCGCTGCTTCTCCGAACACCTGACGGCGGCGTACCTGCTGTCCCGTGAGCGGGCGCGCTGCCGTGCACGCTCTTCAGCAATCAGGGGCTTTTCTGCCGTCTTTCCGAGGGAAGTGCGCTCGGCTTTGACACCTCTGAGGTTTCAGGTTGAGCTGTTGTGGAGAGAGGCGGCGCGGTCTGCGGTGGTCACCGACTCTAAACACTTTGCTCGAGCTTTTTTTTTTTTTTTTTTGCGTGTGTGTGTGTGTTTGATGTGCTGACGGCGGCGGCCGAGCGGAGGCCCGAGGCTTCCAGACATCTCAGCATCAAAGGGCCGAGGCCTGACTGGCTTTAAGGTGGGCGTAGCTCGCCTCCGAGCTGGAAACAGAGAGCGAGTCGCCCAGTATGGAGTCGCAGCTTAGAAAATGAAACCGCACCACCAGGGAGGGAGGAGGGGGAGGGGAGGGCACAGATCTCTGGCCCTCCGCTAATCACGGAGGCCACTCTCTTTAAAAGAGTCAGCGAAAAAAAAAAAAAAAAAAAAAAAGCCAATGTCTCAGACAGCTCGGAAGAGAGAGAGGACGAAATCCCTGTTCCCATTTCCCCGAGAAGAACCACTGAGAAAGATCAGGAAGCCAGTCGGCCTCATCCACCTCCCCTCATAATCCCGCCCGCAGCCCGAATTCCATCATCCAGCTCTCCTTCCCGGCTAAACCGACGCTGGAATACGGCAGCTGGGGCCGTTTTTGGCCAAGAGATGGCCGAGCGGTTGAGGAGGAGGTGGAGGAGGAGGGCGGAGGAGAGGAGGACTTGGCGGACGCCGGCGCTCGCCGTGGCCATGTGTCTCCGCGGTCGACCGGCTGCACATTAGCTGCCAGACCCTTCTCCTCCGTCTCTCCACCCTCCCCTCGCCATCTTTCCCTTCCCTCCGCTTTCTTTTTGGCATGGCAGCCGCCTCAGATACAGTCCAGCTTAAAGGAATCAGTTCTATCCAAACCCAACACACACACACACACACACACACACACACACACTGAAAGTGTGTATATAAACAATTTTCTGTTCCGGGATGGGACAGTCAGATTTCTCTGGTAATGGGAATCCATTACATGTCATTATGTCCCTCTAAAACCCCAAAATCGTCCCCTGAGAACACAGAAAAGCCGCCCGAGGGCCACGTCTTGCAGATTTATTTTTAAAAGCGGGTGACACGCCCCTCGTTTACGGTTTTCTTTATTGTGCTGCCTGATGCTGTTTTTAAGATGCCTATCTCACCTAAACTAAATACTAATCTGGCCCCTGTTCCCTTGTCTCCTTTCGAGAGCAGATCAACCGACCTCTGACCATGAAGAAGGAAGGCATCCAGACCAGGAACAGGAAGATGTCCAGCAAGTCCAAGAAGAGCAAAAAGTCCCAAGACAGCATGGACGACTTCTCCAAGAGCCTGATGGACAAGAGCAGCTCGTTCAGCCCGGCCGCCCTGTCCCGCCACATGTCCTCCTTCCCTCCGTTCTCGCACTCCAGCCACGTGCTGACCACCCCCACACCCATGCACCCCTCCTCCAGCCTGCCCTTCGCCCCCCACCACCCCTCCAGTATGGTGACAGCCATGGGTTAGAGTCCCGAGCCTCCCCCCCCCCCACCCCCCCGAACGGCCTCGCCACTGAAGTCCACCTCCAGCCCGCCGCCGCCACGCCCTCCGGTACCTCCGCTGACCTGCTTCCAGATCCTCCAAGACGAACGGCGCCCTCCGCGGTCCGATCTCGCCGCCCGTGTTGCGTTGCAGCACGCCGGCCTTCGGCTCCCCCCCTCCCCCCCCCTCCCCCCACCTTCGGTTCTGTCTTATTTTTTATAAAAATCAAAGTGTACCTCTGCGATGTGAATGCTTTGCAGACTTGACTGTGGCGCGCTGACCTCCCGGAGGGGGGCACCACCCTTCCCATCCACCTCCCCCCCCCCCCACCTCCACCTCCACCTTAACACGGAGCTCCATTTGTGTACAAAAAGCCATCCCCCCCCACCCCCTCCCGTGACGGCCGCTCCCTCCATCTCCTAACCTCTCCTCACCTGTGCAACAGGAAGCCCCCCCCCCTCCCCCTCCTCATCACCCCCCCTCCCTCCCCACCCCCCCTTCCTCCTCATCTTCTCCCGCTGGAGACACTGACGTTGAATATATTTGTACAAATTGTATGAAATACAGTACATTTAATGAAGACTTTTTAATTAAGCAGCAAGAGGAAAAAAAAAAAAATGGAGACATGCCCGTGGGCAGCTAACGACGAGAAGGGTACGAGTCGCAGCAGGTGGAGAGACTTGCCGCCGGAGAGGAGAGAGAGAGAGAGAGAGAGAGAGAGAGAGGGAGAGAAACGAAGGGAGGAAGGAGGCGAGGAGAGCAGAGGGAGAGACTCTTGAGAAAAGGGCAGGCTTCGGTTTTCGCCTGCATGAACTGCGTCGCATTAAGTTGGCGGAGAGTCGGCGGCTCCGGCTGCAGGTTTCTCTCCACTTCCTTTCTTTTCTTTTCCTTCTTTTTGTTTTTTTTTTTTTTCTTTTCTTTTTTTCTTTTTGAATGTGCTATAGGTCTCGGGCAATTGGTTTGTGTTGAAGCGCGCACGTACACACACACACACACAGACACACACGCACACACACGATCACCTAAAAAGACTTTCTTCCTGCCCACAGATTATATGCATTGTGAAAAAAAAAAAAGTTCCTGTATTTGTTATTTGTATGTATAAATCAGAGTACCAAAAATACGAAAGAAACAAAGATGTAGAATTATTTCTTTATGTTATGCAGACTGAATGGTTGTAAAAATTTAATAATAATCACTAGTGTAAAATATGACTGCTTTTTTTGTTTCGTAAATTTTTTTTTTTCCCCTCTTTGAAAATAATAAAACTAGTTTAATCTCTGTTGACATGTTAGAGCTGCGGTGGAGGGTCGTCTTTTCTGTCTCACACACACACACACACACACACACACACACACACACACACACACACACACCCTGGTGTTTCTTCTCTGCGTGCCCGGCGCTCACAGGAACGAGCACAAACAGGAAGGGAAGAAATAAACAGCCGTGTTGGAGGAACCGGTCAGATGACAGGCCGGGTCGGGCGGGTCGGGCCACACCGGCACCGGGGGGGGGGGGGGGGGGGGCTTCTGCCCCCTCCCATAGAGAAACACTAAAAATCATCTCAAACATTTTCAGACTTAAATCAACATTTTCATATCATTTACCGGTAGAAGCATCACTTAAAATGTGTAAAACGGACGAAAATCGCCCATATTTCCCAATGTCAAGCACCGTTTGCGACAAATGAACCTAATTCTAACTTAATGGATGTATTAGATGTTTTTAAGACGACGTTCTGTCGCTCCGAGACGAGAAACATGAATCATTTTAAAGAGCATTTCTCAAACTAACTAACACTTTTGGAGTATGAGTTAAGTTATTCAGGAGAAGAGATGATTGGAGTGCTGAGCCGGGGAGGTTAAAAAGAGGAACTGACGCGGGTTTTGGCCACTAATTGAACCGCAGATTAGATGGAGCCACTTCCTCCATGAGAAGGTAGCGGAGCTTTGAAAGAGAAAATGAGACGATCACGCTCCAGTGTAAAAGCTCCATTCTGCCTGCGTTAGACTACACGAGAGCGTGACGGCACGGCGATCGGCCTTAACATTAAGACCAATGTTCAGACTGAGAAGACAGAGAATCACGTCGGTCATAATGTTCTGGCTGATTCACGATGCGTGTCTGATTAACATCGTCTCATTCAAATCGTCCTTACACCTGCAGAAGGCGTCCTTTTCAAACATTTTCTTCGTTTCATTCGCATCACCCTGCTTTAAAAAAGGACACAAAACGAATAAAATGACTGAATAATAATCAAAAAATAATCACAAGTCCAAATGTTTTTTTAAGAGGACAGAAATATAACCTCGTGACATTTTTGTTTAAAAAATGAGAGAACAACAATGAAAACTGTCAAAGTGTAACATCTTTTTCAAGTTTTTGTTGTTCTAACAAACGGCTATATTCTTGTCTTTTTTACAGGCTGTATTGTCTATACATTTAGTACATTGAAAGGTCATCCTTCTGGCCACATATTCAACCCTCTGGCGGCCCATGTTTAGGCCCACGGGCCATATGTTGAATCTTAATATTAACGTCAATGTGCTGTTTAGAGACTTTTCACTTCTGTGGGATTAATTTCACATCAAACAATGCTCACTATACACATTGGTGTAATGATATTTTAAATCATTGTATTCATAGTAGTGAGTTGTTTTGAGGTTTTCCTCCTCACACGGTGAGTATGTTCAACAGAGATCACAAACAAATGTTGATGAAACGAAAATATCATTTCCTGCTTTTATGTATCAATTCCCAACTTAAAATGAAGCAGAAAAGTCATTACTTTTAAGATGCGGACTGTAATTTAAGCATAAGCAGTGAGATTGGCAGGATTCACCGGTGAAAAGCGAAGAGAGTGCATCACATCATCCAGTCCAGAAGGAGAAAAACCCAGTTTGCAGCAGAACTGAGCAGTATTTCCCCGTGCAGCCGACACACTGTCGGTCTTGTTCGACTTGATTCCTCATATGCAAAACACTTGATTCTGTTTTGTGCCCGTGGCCCTGCAACAACTCTCCAGAAAGAGAGCGAGAGAGAGAGGAGACGAGAGAGAAAAAAAAAAAAAAAACTGCTGGAAAACCACATTTCCAATATTGAGATATATATTTGCACAAGTGGAATGCCAAATCCGGCAGCTGCAGCCGTCTCCTGCCTCGCTGCAGAAAAAGGCCATACAGAAGTCAGGTATTTGGCATCATTTGTTTCTGAGCTGCTGTGACCAATCGCCAGATTTGCTCCTGTGTTTTAATAGCGGGGTCAAGGGGGCATGTGGAATGAGAATGGGAATGGCGTGTGCATGTGTGTGTGTATAGAGGGATTGGGGAGAGCTTTGCCCCAGTGGTGGGACCCCCTGGCCCCTGGCTGACCTTCCTTTTTGTCTCCTCCCTGGTGTCGGGCCGTGGACGTCTGCCAGCGGCGAGCCGGGCGCTTCAGGTGAGGGCGAGTCCGGATCGCGGAGCGCCTCCCCACCCCCTCCCGGCGTCTGCCGCCCTTCCTGCGTCTGCCTCTCGTCTTTCAGGTGAGGGGCGACGACAGAGCGGTCCATCTTCATCCGGTCCGTCAGCGTCCGTAGGGGTCAGGTCACGGCGAGCAGAGAGTTCAACCGCTTCAAAACAGTCAGATTTGAATCCAGATAAGCAAGGACGCAAGTCTGCGGTCCCGTTTATACGACGTTGTTTAAGTGAAAATTCCTCATTTTTGCGTTTTTGTTTCAGAAAAGCTTCGTGTTTGGGTTCTGAAAACTGATGGTTTGCACGGTAACGGCAAAAACATTGAGAAAAATGGCATTAACGGGTCATACCACTAGTGGGCGCTGTTGCTTACATGAAGTAAAATAGCTAGAATGGTGAACAATGATAAAGTAAAAAAGAAGAAAAAACAAAAAGCTAAAAATAGCCGAAACGAGAAAAGGTAAAAATTGCGAAGGTCGCCGGAGTATCGAAAATAGTTAGAAAACATTAAAAATGAAAAAGAAAAGAGCAGCTTAAAAATTAATTAGAAACCTTTAAAAAACTGACGAAACAGCTTAAACAGTTGAGATTGGTAAAGAAGTGAAAACACCTTAAACCTCCGGAAAGGGTAAAAAGAAAACAATATAAATATGTAATAAGTTCCAAAAAAACCAAAAAAAACCCCAAAAACAACAAAAACAAAAAAACAAAATGGCAAATAATGAAATGATGAAGGAAGGAAAGAAAAACAACTGAAAGGACTAAAAAAATAGGCTAACCTGGAGAAGAACATAAAGTGACTAAAACGACCAAATCAGCTAAAACTGTGTTAAAAAAAAAAAAAAAAAAAAAACTTCCACTAAACTCTAAACAGTCAAAATGGTGAAAAATAAGTAAAAACATTTGGATCCAAATAATTGTTGATAAAACTTCATAAATGCTCACTGAAGTTCACTGAATAAATCATACAGGTTTGACCTCTGACCTTTCTCAGTCATAGTTATTCCGTGACCGTCATCAGTTCACAAGATCAGGCTCAAAGGAAACGTTGAGAAATTAGGGAATTCACCTTTTTGGGCCTGATCAGAACATCTTTCGCACCTCTTTAGAGAAGGTTTCGCTAAAACATTTCAATCCTCGGGGTTTCGGGCGCGCCCTTTCTTCTGGTGTGGTGTTTGTAATTCTGGTTTGAGGGAGGGGCTAATCTGTGTCAGTGTGGTCACACATGGGAAATCAGCCTGTGTGTTGTGGCCTCATGACTCCTGTCCCACAACAGAGACCCGACTGTGGTGCGTATATCTGAGAGATGAAATTAAGACAGAATCACACTGAAATATCAAAAAAAAAAAACAGAGCTGAACCCATGCATTCAGAGAGAGAAGGCATATTTTAAGCTCTTCTCTAAACAAATACTAAGCACGTGTTTTTCTGATGCATCTAAAACCTATTCTGGGTTTTGTACTGTCATTTTTCAGAAGTCAGGGACTCTTGTTGCGATCCTTTCCCTTTTGTTTCCGAAAGACCTCGGAGCTTGTAACATGAGGGATGGGCTTGTGCAGGGGGGCATTGTGGGAGTTCTCTCACTTGTTGGAGACCCCCGCGCCACTTTCCAAAGAGCAGCCTCGTGTCGCATTGTCTCCCTAACAATCGTAAATTTGAACCATAATCTCCCGTCACAACATCGCAGATAAAAGATAATTATCTCTTTTGCTGAGGTACCCTGGGGCTTCTTGGACGGCCTCGCAGACAACACGCCTAAACCCTCATCCCACACACACACACACACACACACACATACACACACTGCAGCGGGTTGAAATGCTCAGTGTTTATGTGAATGTGTGCACAAACAAACAGCATCCAAACCTCCTCTAACAGCTCTGAATAAACAGATTTCTGCGGTGGAAAACCAGACTTTGAACTGATTTCAGCCTCGGAAATGAATTTTCGCTGCAGAGTTCCCACTCGTTCACTGAAAGAGGGAGTTTCCAGGTGAGACTGAGAGAAGGGATGATGGCTTTCGACGGTTGAGAAGACCCTTTGATTAAAAGTTCGTGAGAAAAATCAAATTAAAGCAGAATTTGGTTTAAAAAAAGAAGGATTTTAGGTTAGAAATCAGTGAAATATGGCGCCAGATGAAGCATAAAACATGTTATTTTAAAAGCAGCCACTTCATGGAGGGACATCTTGCTCATACTGGATCAAACTTCCTTTTACCATCAAAACTGTCTTCATTCAACAAGGTGCTGAAAACAATCGAGAGATTTTGGTTCGTACGTCAGCGTCACACAGCCTCTGCAGATCTGTCAGCTCAACATCCAGGATGTGAACATCGTCCTCCTCCACACTTGCATACTTATGAAACCTGTTTCCCACACAAACTCAAGGTGTTCTCTGCAGTCATTGGGTGGTGCACACTCCATTGGGAAACTAACTTAAAAAAAAAAAAAAAAGATTTTTTTTTTTTGTTTTTAGAAATTTTCCATTGAAACACATAATTAAACATAGCTTTGTTTTTAGTAATTTAAAACTTAATTTTCAAATTTGAGAAGTTTTGATGAACTTATTGTAAATAACCTCTCACAGCCCAACTTCTGTACCTATAGTCCAAAAAGGTTGATTGGTCTTCCAAGTTATAATCCAAACCGTCAGGTAAATAACAAAATACCTCCCTGGTCTTTGGAAAAGAACCTTTGTTTTGGATTCTGTACCTATAGGTCCAACCAGTGGCTCAAGGGCACACTTTGGGAAGTGTGCCTACTGTTTGCAATAAAATAACACATTTGTAAAAACATATATATATATATATATATATACATTTTTTTTTTTTTTAACTAAAGAGCCTCTCCAATGAGACGACCCCGACTCTGAAGTCGACCAAGACTCACATCAACACGTCAACACTCAACTTAAAACTGCATCGATTTCGTTCTGGAAAAGTTTCATGTTCAGGCGGAAACATCTTAAAACTAACTGTCACGCACACGGAAACACCGTTGTTTGCATGCCAGACAAAGCGTGCTGTGTTTTTTCGTAATACCACCAGTCACACGAGCTGAGAGCAGGACGATGTAAACATTCAAACTGCTTTAATCTTTTCCCCATCATCAGGGTCCACTCAGTATGTCTCCATGTATGCCGATGATGGTGTAATGAATGTAGATGAAGCATGTGGAAAACAAAACCTGAACTCAAGCACTTGGATTTGGATATTAAATTAACAAATGAAGAAATATTATTTTTCCTGTCCTCTTCACTATTTGTGGGGGTGTTTCCATACTTTCCCGCTGTACTCCGCAAGACTGTGTGGACATGTTGAACAGCGCCGTCGCCCCCTTGGCTGGTCCTGTGTAACGGACAGCCGCCCGCTCCCAGCCCCCGGGGCCAAACCGAACGTCACCTGTCAAGAAAAAAAAAAAAAAAAAAAAAAAGAAAAAAACCCAGCCGTAGCGAACACATTTGCATGGGCCCGCATCCACAAACTGTCAGTGGGGTTTACCCGACCCCGCGTGAAGCCTTCAGCGCTCTTCACAGAGAACAAACACCCAGCCAAATCACCTGAGCTGCGCGGCAGCCGACTGATAGCTGACTGGCACCTCTTAGCCGCATCACAAATCCACAGAAAAGTGGAGCAGACAGGTGTTTGTGTTGGGTTCATTTGGCTGCAGTGCCAGGGGACGTGCATTAGCTAAGCTGTGTTTGATGACACGATCTTGGCACCATCTGCGAAGGCCTGTTTGAAGAGTGCGTGTTGAATACCACTCTGTTTATATCTGGGCCAAGTCGTGCGTTAATCACCTTTTTAATAGACTGGATAAGAAGTTGATATCTCAGGACAGATGTGGCAGCTTTATTTCTCTGCTTGCTTTTTTAAGGGGGACCTAATTAACTATTAATTTCTTCTATTTCAGAGTTTTACCGACTTGGTTCTCTGGATTTAAAGACACAAAAAAACAAGTTTTATTTTCACATAAGACATCAAAACTGATGGCATCAACACTAAAAATTACATTTTCTTGCTATAAAAGGCCACTTTTTTTGGGATTTTTTACAATAAAACAATAAAAGCCTGGTCTACTGAAGCTCTAAATATTATGTTTTCTTTCATTTTTGCCATATTCAGATGTAATTGTTGGAAGACTCTATCATGCTTCGTAACTTCCTCCACCATCTCACTGTGAACGATTTCAGTCTCTGCTTGTGAAGACTTTTCCAATCGCTCCGTGCAAAGCGGAAGCAAACGAGCACAGAAGCAGTTCGGTCCCCGGCGGATCGTTCTCACGCAAACAGGCTCCACGGATGCAAAACCCTCATTTCAATACGCCTGTTTGTGCTTTATATCGTTCACTGTTATTTTTACACCCAAACTGCGATATATGTGAGTGAGCATGAATTTACGTCCTCTCAAAATCTTCATCCGCATGTAGGGGTGCGAGAGTTTCTCTGTGTCTCTGTGTGGCACATGAAGTCACACCCCAAGACAGGAAGTGAGGTTTTTATGTAGCGCGTAACCTGGAAAGAATTCAAAAAAATTGAATTTCGGAGGAACCTCACTGTTATTTTACGGCTGGCTGTCATCAGGCTGACTCATGTGGGCAGCCTTGGATGAAATCAGAGCTTGGTTATGAAAAGAATTTCGATTGACAATTGTGAGAGTAGTTAAAAGACAACAGGCAAACTACAAGAAGTGTAGCATAAATCCAGATTTTCAAACTCATCGAGAAATCAAACAATCATTTCAGTCAAGTGTTTTTCGAGTTTGGTAAATTCAAAAAAAGACCTGATGACAATGGGGCCTGAATGTCTGATGACACTCGAACAGAGTGGAAAGCACATATCAATAACCGCTGTGATCCTAAGTTGTATAAAGAGTGAATCAAGCAAATTTTATGTCGATTTGATCCTGACAGATCCAGATCAAGGAACCTTTAAATACACATTATAGGATAGCTGATGCTGTTTTTCCTTTGAGTTAGTGCAAACAAGTACATATATGTTAATAAAAAGTTACATTTATCCAAATCCCGTCTCACTGTGTAGCTTTGGTGCTAATGCTGGACCAGACTGGACCCTTAGGTGGACCAGTTTTGGCTCACGGGCTTTATGTTTGGTATAGAGGGGAGACAGTTGACTAGGACCTAAAGGGAAATGACATGTGACCATTGTTGGTTGGGTTCATCCTCTGACAATCCTGAATAATGTGAACTACTGTGCTTGAAAGAGATTTCACTGAAGAAGTACTTCTGGTTTTCTTTACAAGGAACTGCTTTCGACGGTCTTTATTAAAAGAAACTTCCTCCATGTCACATACTTGAGTGAACAACTTTGAAGAAACTGACACAGGAAACTTACTAATTGCAGAAACACAGCTCTGTGTCTAGTGTGTGTGTGTGTGTGTGTGTGTGTGTGTGTGTGAGAGAGAGAGATGTGTCGACTGCCAACAGTTAGAGTAGCTACCTTACTAACAAAGGGACTGCTGTGTCGGTGGACTTGTCCAGAGCCCCGGGGGCTGTTTACACATGCCATTGTCTCCCACGGGCCAATCAGACAAGCCTTATTAGGTAAATACGTCGGCTGCGGCCAATTGCTGGCGAGCACACCATGATCTGGGCCGGTTATCTGCAGCACCCCAGGAAGTGGGAGAAATGATGATGGAAATGACAAAACACATTAGTGCACCCTGATATCTCCTCCCCTCCGACTATCTACCTCATATCTCATTAGAGGCTTAATTCATTTGGCCGTCTCCGTTGTGATTGGGTACTCGATAGCTCCGCTCTCGCTCATTGTCTATGGCCGATGGATTTCATAGGGCGGTTTGAGCTTCACTGATAATACCTTAACAGTGTGTGTGTGTGTGTGTGTGGATTTGCAGAAGTACTGACCAACACAAAGACGTGCTTTTAGTTCAGCTCATTGTTTTTTCTTTCACCGTGATGCACCTGAAGCCTACATTTGCATAAAGCGTGTTGCTGGGAACTTCCAATTTGTGGCTTTTCCAAGTCGACTGATAAACGTTGTTGGTTTTGGAGGCTATTTTGTGCGAAAAAAGAAAAAAAAAAAAGATGACAGATAAACAAATGTTTCTCTCGCAGCTTAACGAAGCTGTTTAATCCTTGTTATGATATAATAAAGGATATTTTTTGTGTGACTATTTTTACCGTATTTGACAGAAAAGCATAAATTTCTGTGCTATTATTTGGTCTAATAAAGTTATCAATCCAAAGTTACCTAAAATATATCTACATGTAAATGTAACACGTGCTATTGTCCATTAAAGAGAGAAGAATCGATCATCAGCATAAAACATCACGTTATGATCAAGGAAATAAGTAAAAAGAGCAAGAGGGGTAAGCAACATGATGCCGATCAGATTAGCTTTTCTGCACTAAATGTGTCTCCTCTGGTGAGAAACAGTCCACAGAGTTCACAGTGAACACAACATGTGTCAAACCTCCACATCTGCAGCAGAGCGGGATAATTACTGGCAGGTTTTTGGGGTATGTGAGGAGAAAGATGTTCAGACGCAGGCAGTATGGAAACTGTAAATGAGCCAAAACATGGTGTCTGTGGAGCATCCAGCCACGCCTCTTGACCTTATGACCTTACGTGTGGAAACGCCTTGACTCGACTTCAATGTGAGACTGAATGGTATTTTCAATCTGCTCAAGGTGTACATGAAAAAAAAGAGAGTAAACTTATTGTAGTGCACACACATTTGATTTAAAAACTGAGGATCATGTCTGATAGCAGTACAAAACAATACAAACTATCAACCCAGTGCATTTTCCATTATGAACATGAAATATCAGGTGGGATGAATTCATGTCAAGTCGTTTCTTAGATCTCGCAAACCATTTTGAACCTCTTCTGTTACTCATCTTTTAGAAATTTAAAGTTGTGTTTTCACCAGTTTCCATGGAGATGGAGTGAAGGCGTTTTCGAAAAGTTGCGTTTTCAGTGACTTTGAGCACTTTCGTCGTGTAAATGGACCCAAAAACAATAAAAGTCTTATGTTTTCTCTTGACATTCTGTATTGTTGTGAGGACCAAAGTTTTAGATTTTCACTGTTAACTTGCATAAAGAACGTTGCAAAGCTGCTGTCTCTTTCCGTCTTGCTCTTACAGTATAAGCATTATCTAAGAAACAGGTTTGTCAGTTTGTTGTGTGCGACTGAAGTAGAGTTTTTATGGGGTTTTAACGTGTAGTCTAGTTCAGTCCCTAATCTTCTGTCCCAGTATATTTCCTCCATCTCTTCATTTGTGTCGCTTCCAGCAGATTTCGGTCCATCAGATGATGTAATCCTGAGAGTCAACGCCAAAGTAACCAACAAAAACTAAACCTTGAAAAAACAGCCGGAGATTATCTGACTAATCAAATCTGGGGAAACTTTGTCGTTGGACTTCTTTTTTTTTAGCTGCGCTGATCAGCTGTTTCCTGTTGCTTGTAGTTGTGTGTTTCTCCTTCCTGAGGTCGCTTTGCCAACGCCGACGCTGCCACTGTCCCATGTTCGCCGCCCCTCCGTCCTCCCCCCTCGGCTCCCACCTCCCTCTGGGAGCCCTGGGAGTGTTTGTACTGGAGGCGGCCAGCGGAGACGGCCGGTGTTTTCATAGCTAAATCTCTTTCCTGAGGTAATGCTGGCCTGAGTTGACCACTGCGGCACGTAGAGACCAGCGGCGGCCCTGGCAGGAGGTCACGCACCGCGTGTGATCACATAACCATGGAGCTTTGGAGTTTAATGTTTAGCAGCTGATATTTGCTTTATGACCTGATTCTACAAGTGCAAGAGTTCACATGTATTTGCTGGCCGGGAGTGACGAACACAAAGCCAACAGAGCCGTGATTAGGCGGACACAAATTAGAAAAACATGGCAAAAAAGTTTGGTTAGATGTCTCTTTTCGTGAATTTAGGACTCTCACTTTAGAATTTGAAAGATTTAGGAACATTCCAAAAACAATTATAAAGTATTTGACCCATCTGCCAACGTCAAGCACTATAGACAGGGTAATTTATAGATAAATAGTTGAACAGATTGGTTGGCCTCCCAGAGTGGATTGTTGCCTGAAGCAACCTTAAATATTTCAGTCCTTACCTGTCAGTCCTACCTGCAGCTTTGGCAGGCTGAGCAAGTTCATGTTAGCACGTGGGCGCATAGTTTAGAAAAAGATTAGTGGGCTTAAGAGAAAATTTCTTAGGTACAAGAGAGGAACAAAGCAAAAAGAAAGAGAGATTTAGACGCCTATGCACACTAATGTGTTTAGTTAGTATAACTTATTCTGATGTCAACATCAGATATGCTTGTTACGGTGTGGCGGTGCCAGTTAAGCATAAAGTTGTGGTTGAATTAGAAGCTTATGGTTCTTGCTCTAACTTTATGTGTTAAATACATGGAAAGCAATGAGAAATGTGGTTGGGTAAACTCTAACTCAGTGAGAAAGGGATCATTGCGTCTTCATCAATTCCGTGAAGGTAGTGTGACTTTTTGCTCATAATCCAAAGACACGCTTGTTGTGTCAGTTTTTCATTTTCCTTTTTTTTTTTTTTTTGAGGATGTATGGCTACGGTCTCTCTGTGAATGACCTACAACCTGATCATGGTGAGCCATGGATGAATGTACAGATGGACGGATGGACGGAGTGGACCAGATGTCAAACAAATTCCCAGCAGATTCTCTCTAATTTAGGAACTTGTGCTCGATCGAGGTTTAAATCAACATAATTTCCCAATGGGCTGAGTGGTATTCAAATTTCATTACATCCCCTCTCCCACCACAGAGATCCCCCACTTTCCCACCCCCCAAAAAAACTAATACAAATACTGAAAAAGCGTACTTCACTGGTCCCCTTGCGGAAAACAGTCTAACTCATTGTATTCATAGCTAACCTTACCGGTAGCTTTTGGGGAAGTGCCTTGCTCAGGGAGTCACAGAGAGATCAAACCTGTGAACCTTCGAACCTGAGCCGGCGTCTCCAACCTCCGGGACACCACTGTCCTTACTAACTCTGCTTTACTTTCAGTTTAAAAGCTTCTAAAAAGCAGGACACAACCCAATCTGCCACAGTGTTGCGGTCATGCTTCAATATGTAGCATGCTTACGTATGTAGCAGCTCCTTTTATGATTTATGATGAATTCTGGAAACTGCGAATGGCCAAAAGTACAGCAGATTTTCTGTTTTTGACAGCCTTGTGTCACAAAGTTGGGTCTAAAGCATCGGCAAACTTAAGGATGGATTAGTTTAAGGGAGCAGTGTGTGTGTGTGTGTGTCTTGGCTGTGCCCTCTAATTTACTTAAGTGCAGTCTAAATTGTGAAGAAGAGATAAGAACATTGCTAATAGACCTTGACCTCGACTGACAGTCGCACAAAGCAGGCGGACAAAGAAGCCATCGTAACTTCTTCTGCCTCAAATGTATCTCCTCAAGACGAAGCCGCCAGCTCGGCCCGGATTACCACAGAACACCCTTTA
Source organism: Salarias fasciatus (assembly GCF_902148845.1). Lineage (NCBI taxonomy): Eukaryota > Metazoa > Chordata > Actinopteri > Blenniiformes > Blenniidae > Salarias > Salarias fasciatus. The sequence goes on along the minus strand of NC_043761.1, from coordinate 6,200,096 downwards.
AAAGTCATTAGTAAGTTTGATTTGTAGGTAACCTGAGGCCTTCTGGTTTGATTCACCTGGGTTACCGTAGAGCTGTTTACTGAGTTTGGAGGAATTCTTCCATTAGGGTTTCACTCCCGGTAACGTGGGGGTGGGTGTGGTTTCATACGGTAATGGGAAGATAAACATTTCATCTCACTCTGTGCTCCAGGGAAGGTAGCGCCGCACTTGATGCTGCCTGTGCAAGCGATTTCTGAGCTGCAGAATAAGCAGAGCAAAGACAGACAGAAATATGCTCAACACCAGCAAGGGAGAAGAAAGAGAGAGAGAGAGAGAGAGAGGCCGAGAAGAAGCAGCGTGCAGTTGCGTAAGCGTGGGGCAGATGAAAAGCGGGAATGCGACGCTGTCAACACCCGAACCCAACGAGACAGAGTGTGTTTATCTGAGCGCCTCCCGATCACCAGCCGTGAACCAGGAAGCAGCAGGTGCTTCGCTCCAACGGCAGGCCCGGTATTGTTGACAGTGGATAAACAGGTTGGGGATGGGAAGAGGTAGTTTGAGAGAAACGGGAAGGGGTTAGTGTGGAAGGGGGGGTGGGGGGGGGGGGCTTGGTGTTTTCCCCTAAACATTGGAGGAGGAATTAGCCCTGACTAGCTCAGTGTAAAATTTGAAAGTGTAAGCTATTTGTTGTTTTCCCCCCCCGCTGGCGTTTATTAGTGTTGTCTTATTGCGGCTCTGCTGAACAAGCCTGGCCCGCGCCGCCGTCTGGCAGGGGCGGCGGCGGGATAAAAAAGCCAGCGAGGGGAGATGGCTGGCATTGGGGGAAGGAGAGTCTCCATTGTGTTCCCATTGTAGCTCTGTCACTCTCTGCTGCCCTGGCTTGCTGTCCCCCTCCTTTAAGCAGCCCGTCCATGTCAGCAAAAATGAGCTTTTTCATCCCTTCAACTCTCTTTTCTTCTTCTTCTGCTATTCACTCGGCTGTTTCGTCAAATGTCTTTAAGAAAAAGGAAGAAAAAAAAAAAAAAAAAAACCTAAACCCGATCACACAGTCTTAGCACATTAACACATCTGCAGCTTAACCTTGAGAGCTTGGCCCGTGGAGAGCCGGGGGAAGGGGTGAGGAGGGGGGGGCCACAAACAAAAGTTTGGTTCCTTTTGGAACAACATCGTTCTAAATCGGCTGGAAACGAGGAGAAAAAAAAAAGTTATTTCACAGTAAAGTTTGGCTCAACAGTAGGAGCTTTGTTTCACGCAGCGTTTCGTCGGAGCGGGAGGCTGCGGAGACTCCGGCGGTTTCTCCTGTTCTCTCGCTCGCGGTGCCAGATGGAGGGGGAGGGAGAGCCCTGCCTCGGGGGCAGGTGAGCAAAAGGGGAAATGGAGGTGGGGTAAGATGAAGGGGAAGACTCGGGTGACCAGTTTTACCTGGGACTGACTCGAGCCCGTCCAGACATGCCGGAGAAAGAGAGAGAGAGAGAGCAGCCCGAGGGGAAGAAAGAGAGAGAGAGAGAGAGAGAGAAGAAAGGAAAACACATTCTCATCAATCTTTTCTGTTTGGCCACAGTCTCTCTCTCTCCTCCCTGGTTTTCCTTTATCGGCTCCATCTCCATCACTCGCTGAGTCCTCTGCTCCTCCTCAAGAGCAGGACATTCCCCCTTTCACGACGTCGTCCTCCGCCATGTTTCTCCTCTCTGACAAATCTTTCTCCAAACTCCCAGGAGTTGAAAATGTTCCTGTCATTGTTGGCCCGTGAAACAGAAAGAAAGAAAAAAAAAACTCCCACATACCATGAGGAGGAGGATAAATAGAAGTTGGACGAGTCAGACGTTTGTAAAAGCGTTGGCTTTTCATTCCTTCGCCTCATCTGTTTGTTATCATCTGTATTTTCACACATGGTGATAAATCAAGAGCTCGAGCTGCGCGGTGCGACAATATCAGACAAAGAAAACAGTTTATTAAAAGCAAAGTTTTTCATTGGCTTGACTCTATTGCTGTATCTCTTTTTAGAAATACCTTAATGGAAGGGTTTGGGTTACGATAACCCTGAATACTGAAATATATGGTACAGTCATTCCAAATAGTAGAATAATTCACCAAAATACATGAATCTTCTGGTGCTAAACTGGCTGATGTAAAGACACGTCATCCACTAACATCTGATGATGTTTGTGATGGAAAATAAAAGAAAAAGGTATGTTTCAAAAGGCCGACTTGGCTGAAAAGAAAGTACTCACAAGCATTTGTTTCCTTTGCATGACATTTGGTTTATACAAGCGAGAATGTGTTAATAGTTTTGCCTTTATGTAAATCTCAAACCCAACCAGCATAAATGTGAGAGTTGAGTGTTTTCCTCCTCAGCTGCTCTTACATTGAAATGTAAAACACCACAGTGATCAATGCTTTTAGATTTTTCTGCAAGCAAATTAGTTGTTTTGGCTGCTTTTAAAATTGGTCAGACCAGGAGATCGAACATTTCCAGTGTAGTAACACTGGTATATTTCAGTGTATTTTTCATTCCCCCTGTGTTTATCAAGGCATTACCTTTACTCAATTCTTGCCCCCCGTATACATGAAAACAGAGTGAAAACGCATCGGTTTTGTGTTTCACAAAACGTTTGTCTTTACATGGAAATGTTTTGGAAACAATGATCACTTCCACAGAAACAGGAGAAACACGGAAGACAATCTAGTTAGAATGTAGCGCCATGAGTGTCCGCTGCTGGTTATTAGTGAAACAACAAACATGCGCGGAGAACAATACGCCATAAACAAGTCGTCCGTTTTCCAACAGCAAAACCTTTACAAAGAAATACCCAGACTCATGTCGGATTTATATATATAAAGTCTTGTCTCCGTTTTAGAGATGATGCCTGTTTTCCTTTGTGCCAAGAGCTTTTTTTTTTTTTTTTTTCCAGCCAGTTTTTCTCACAGAACTAATAAGGCTGACTCTTCTTCCTGAACTTTCCTTCACCCGGACGTTGATGCCTCGTGGCAAGTATTCCGCTGAAGGCTGAGGAAGGGCTGGGCGGGTTATTTATGAGTACTGGATGCACGTCCCACAGATACTGTATGAGTTTCTCTCTGTGTGAAACCCCAGCAGAGCTTTCTGTGGGTCATTTCACCTGCATATCTCTTCTTTAGAAGCCAACTGTTCCTCCTGCTCTTCGGTTCATTCCAGCGAAGCCGGCTGACACGCTCTGCACACAGTTCAGTCACAGTTTAACTGAACGCTGGCAGGGGTTGTGATAATTACAGGAGTGGCAACTGAAACTATGGAAGGCACTTTTTCCTGTCGGGTCTGATGAAATCCCCCCCCCTCCCACGTTTCATTCACACCTTTACACCCACTGCGATGAAACTCAGTCAGGTGATGACAGAACGATGATCCATCACCTGTCGGACGAGATTTTGTGAAATAATTTCTCCTAATCTATTTAGAAAATCCCAATTGATCAATTGCTTTAAATACCACTTACAATGTGATTAATTATGAGTTAATTATTCTTCTAGCGATGCCAACAACTCCTGGAGTGCCACTGTCGTTGTGCTGGAGCACGTCTGAGCATTACAGTCAGATCCAGCTCCAACCTCCGGGTGAGTGACAGCTGCTAATGTGCGTCTTTCTGTGGAAGTCTAATGAACGCGTTCATGTGTTGACTGACTTAACCGCTCTTTCAGGGAGGCGAAACCTGCAGAGACGGCTTCAGATCCCCGTACCAGTTCCTGCGAAGTTTCCTCAGCGGTTTCTGCTCAACAGGTGACTTTCCGCTCTCGCCGCTTTCCAATCATTAACCCCGCGGGACTCGCAAAGCCCTCATGTAAAGCATACGAGGCTTCTATGACCATCAGGAGACGGTAATGGCCTCTCAAATCAATGTCAGCGCCTGTTTAGATTTAATTAGTGGCCTTAGAACAGGTTCTCTGTGCGGGTGCATCCACTTAGAGGGCCCCTCATTGGATTTTCACGTTCACAATGGAAAGACTGAAGCGTCAATTCTAGTAATCCTATATCTGCACTTGTTGGTCTGTCCCTCGAGGGCGATGCAATGTGGCGCTCTCTCCTCGCGTGTGCATGTTTTCCTTTTATTTCCCCCCCTTCTCTTCTTTCATTTGTCATAAAACATATTTGCCACATTTAAATTCGCCCGGAGAGCGCGTGAGAGCGGGCGTGCACGTCCGCTCGCACCGCGGCTGGATTGATTGAGCGGTGAATTGCGAGTCCCCTGGGTGTTTCTTGAGCGGCTTGTTGTTTCTGTTTTTGTGGCTTCACAATGGGCCTGTGTGCATCGGGGTGGGATTTGTGTGCACGTGGGTGGGAAGCCAGTGACTTTCTGAATGTATGTATGTTTGCGTGAGTGGTGAAGGGTTGGAATGAGAACGTAGCACATGATATTCCTGCCAAGCTCTTGAGCAACAGGGAATCAAAAATAGTCTTTTTCTCTCCCTCTCTCTCTCTCTCTCTCGCTCGCTCTACCTCTGCTCCGGGTAATTCCAGTCACAGGATAGTGGAAGAGAACCAGAATGACTGCTATGATGAGACAGCAGGTCCTTCCTCTAGAAAACTATGCCACGGTCTTGTCGGACAAAGACTTGCTGACAGACGCAGAAGTCGCTCTGTTGACTTTACTGTAGGTCGGATTGCCGTATCTGAGTTGGAGTCGACTCCTTGTGGGGCTCGACGTGGAGAAGAGAGGCTTAAACCTTGTCAGTGAAACATCACCTGCTCCTCTTTCTCCCCTCCTTTCCGCTTGAGCGACCCGGTGTGACCACGAGGTCTGGGCCGGAGCAGGGCCGAGGTGCACCGGGGATGAAAGCTGGGATTGTTGCAGGGTGGGACGGGTTCCTCCGCAGCACCTGGCCATCTGGACATTACATCCCCCAGAGCCGTAATGGATGCCCTCCTACCCCCCTTCCGTCTCCTGGCTGAAGCCCCGTAATAGACGCCCCCACCGGCCCTGAAGGGGAGCCCCGGCGGGACCGCAGTTTGGGAAGGTAGTGCAGCGGGATAATGGGCTTCATTTAAAGCTCCATTCAGGGCGGGGGCCGGAGCCGGCTCTGAGGAGCTGTGAACTGCGGCGGCGGCGGGTCACCCGGGGTCACGCCGAGGACTGCACAGGTCTGACCACCGGCCGGCGGTTAAAACTCGATCGCCGCCGCAGGACTCACACCGTTATCTGCCTTCTGCCGCTGTGGCAACAGGTGTAAAGGGGCGGGGCTTGTGGTGCAGGTGTGTGAGCCTGATTGAGGTTACCTGTGAACATTTCCAGACATGGTTAAATCTGAAGAGGATCAATGCAACTGAAAAGCTAGAAAACCTGGAGAATTGGCCAAAAGGTGAATGCTGATTAACCAAACTATTGGCTGATTTTTTTTTTTTAACCCCCCAGCCCACGAGCTGTTTATGTAAACTCCACCAGCAGCCGAGCCCAGGCGTTCAGACGGGCTGGAAGGTGAGTCACGCCTGTAGTAATTCACAGAGAGGTGAAATGAAGTGCACGAGGACGGCTTCGTGACAGGTGAGGCTGACGGGAGAGAGCGTGTCTGTCTGTACACTGACACCAGCTACTTCTACATACCATCACATGTGCTGTTTTATGCAGGACCGTGACGCGGTCTTGAGCGAGCTTGGGCTTTCCGGGCGACAAAACGAGATTTCCACTCATGCTTCAGCCTCCGAATATCTGAAAATTGGACACTAACTCGCACTCTTCGCATTCCTCAAGTGGTGCAACAGATGAGGCAAGATTTGACATGAAAATCAGCAAAGAGAGCGAAGCCCGTCCTGGAACAGCTGAACTTTTGTCTCGTTCCTTCCTCCCCCCCCCAACACCGCTAACTCCTTCAAGAATTTTGAAGTTTCTTCTCCCCCCCCCCCCCCCCCTTTCTTTCTTCCCTTGACTTCCAATCTTCTCCAGCAGTGGGGACGAGTGGCTCCCCGTCCCCCAGGGGCCTCCTCATCTCATCACTCCACCACTTCTGCACAACCGGGAACATGTCAGGTGTGATTGGAGGAGTGAGACAGAGATATTCCAATTAGCCGGAGCCGCTGCATTACTGTGCCGCTGCTCTTCTCGAGTCACGCTGACAGGAAGGCAGCTGGCTGGAAGACTGCTACTTTATTTAATGGGGCCTCGGTTAAGATGATGGAATGCAGCACGGCGAAGCCTGCAGAGAAGTCTTTCAGGGGGGGGAAGAAAAAAAAAACCATTCGGCCTCAGTCACTTTCAAGTTGACTCACCTTTTAAAAATCTCATTATCTTAAGACTTAAATGCATGAGTGCCGAGCAGTTACAGGCTGATATGATTTACTTCTAACATATAAGACATGCTTCATGGGGGAAAACTCCTGAGTAATGACACGGTGTTCCTCTGAATTCATGCTAAGGCTTTTCTTGGGATGATGTTATGTGCTGAAATGGGTGAACATCTTAAAGCGATGCTGATACAACTTTTACACCAGTTTCACGTTGACGTACGTGCACGAGCCGCATGACTGGAAATGCAGCAGCTACTTTGTTTGCAGCATTAATGCGTGTATTATTTTTTTTGGTGGTATAGATTCAACAAGGTGCTGGAACATTTCGTTAAGAAGTCTTGGTTTAAGTTGTCATGCCAGCATTGTTGGCTGAACATACAAGATGTTATCTTCGTCTTTCAAAACATCCCCAAAAAATGGTGATTGAACAGAAATCTCTTCACTATGGAGGCTTGTACAATATAGTGGAACTCATCAAGATGTGATTTGAGTTTTGTGACCTGTGTATTAGGGTTGGACCAAAGTGTAAAAATGCATAAAATGACTAACTGTAATTCTTTTTTTTTGGTACATAAGAAGAAAAGAGTGTGATACAGCACCTCTCCTGATAAGTTTTACTATCAGTCCTTTGTGCAGCTGCAGAGAAACTATTAGGCCACTTCCCTCGAACAGTCTACTATGACATGTTGGCGTGTGTTAAAAACTCCCAGCGCGTGCTTTGATAGTTTTTCCCAACGTGTTCCGTCGACCTTTTTCTGGGGCAAGGTGACGCTATCAGCTCCCGGGATCTTATCTGCTGTGTAATGTGTAATAAGTGGTAATGTAACTGAGGTGTGTGTCTGTCAGTGCGCCGGCTCGGGCAGATGTGTGGCACTGCGATGGCGGCGCTGATACGTGTGATAAATGTGCCGATGTGTCAGTCATTTCTGATACGCCCGCTTAGCCCGAGGGTGGGGTGGGGGGGGGGGGGGGTTGAGGTGATGGGTGGGGGTTGGGGGGTGGGGGATGTGTCGCGTTTGATAAATATGGGAGAGATTCCATCTGCAAACAAGGGGAACGTGAGATTTGTGATTAGGTCCACATGTCTGAAGGCTGCTCGAGCTTTGGAGGACCGAGATTTCTGCTGGGTAAAGTAGCAGAGATAGCAGCCGGAGCAGGATGTTGGCTTCACAGCCGGCATTAGCGAGCAAGGAAGATCCGCTGTGCTCGATAACTTACTTCGGAGTGCAGCGCCAGTGGCTGATTGCGCGACGCGCTCGCAGTGTGTGTGGAATGTTTCTCTACCTGCATCGACAGGTCGCGCGGCTCGTCTTCTCCGCTGCCTGTCAGACCCGCGGGGCCGGGTCACGGCTCGGCTTACCTGCCTCCGCGGGGCTCCGTGTGAGTCTGAGGGTCTTTGTGTTTTCTGTACATACAACTCAAAACCTGCCGGCTCGTGTGGGAACGCCTCGTCCACCACGTGCGAGCGACTCGGAGCGGCAGTTGTTGAGCAACACCTGCTGCAGAACCCACCTGTAAACACACTTTTCTGATGGTACATTAAAAAAAAAAAAAAAAGGAAGTGTAAAGCTGATGGAAAATGAGGCCACATCAGAATGAATGACAAACAGAGGAACATTTGTGGCCTGATCAGCGGACTCTAAACATCTGATTACAGCTGAAGGAATCCACCAGATGCAGTCATCATCCTGTTTGCGCGGCGAAGGGGACGGCGCTGAACGATAAGACCGTTTGGTGTCACGCGAGAGGGAACTGACTCAGCCTGATTTCACAGATGAAATCAAAAACTCGGCCGAAGCGCAGAAAAAAAAAAAAACGCGCTACAGTTTCTCGTTTAAGTAAGATAATACCGCCGCCTCTGAATGGAGTAACAGGTAGAGAGTAAGTGGCGAAGGTAGAAATTAGCTTTCGATTTCTGCTTCAACCGCCCCGCGTTTTGGAGTGTTTCTCTTTCAGGGATAGTGTGTCGCTCGCTCTATGGAGGGCCTTGTTCCTGGGCCTGTATTGTTTTACCGGATCGCTCATTGTGCTCTCAGACAGAGCGGGGGAGGGGGATGGAGGGGGTGGTGGTGGCCCGGTGCCAGGCCAGGCTACACCGGCTGCCAGCCTCCTGCCAGGACGGACACACACACACACACACACACACACACACACGGACAGACAGTGAGGAATGGAGAAGCCCTGGACGTCAATGTTGCCGACGAACGGATCAGAACCAATAAGACTCAACTGGAGCTCTGCTGCGCAGGTGCACGCACACACGCACACACTGATAGTAAATAATCGCACACAAACACGTACATATCTGTGCACAAATGCACTCACACACAAGGCAGCACCGATATGAACCTGCACATGCAAGCACACACATTGTGAGCATGTCTATGTTCTTTCCAGAGGACCTTCTCTCAGTTTTCTGCAGATCTCTTGCACTAACTCTGAATTTGACCTGATCTTAACCTCAGTTTTACTCTACAACACGTCTTCCACCCAAAATGTATTGATTCCCTACATTTTTTGCTCCAAATGTAACATCGATGCTCAGCTAAACAGTTTTATAGAAGCTCTTGATTGGTATTTTGACTGTTAACTGAAATTTAACGATGAACTGTTTGGAACTGGTTTAAATCTGTCTTCAGACAGGATGTATTAGAAGGCACTTCTTTGGAAGTCTTCTCATCGACTGCATATCGTGTTAGCTGACGCCTTATTTTCAGATTGTGGTTAATGAGCGCAGCTTTCCATTTCACACCTTTCAGAGAAAGGAAGTCTTGAAGTGCTTTATAGAAACATCAGCTCATCCATTTCCAGTCTGCTTTTGACTTGTAAAAGTCCAAAGGTTCAACTAATTACAGCTGTGAATATAGATAGAAATTTGAAAGAAAGTAATAAGAAAATGGTAAAAAAAAAAAAAAAAAAAAAAAAGATCGATTCACTTGTTAAGCACTTTTAACATCAACGTAGATAAGGTTTTTAATGGTGGATACCAAAATACTGAAGCTCCTGACACTGTGCATGTCTGTTTTTGGTAGTGCCGCACAATTTGGGGAAAAGGTGCGATTGGCGATTCGGTGGACAATATTGCAATTGGGTTCATCATGAGTCTACAGACTTGCTTGGTGATCACGGGGAATAAATCAAGGAAAAAGCAGAGATGGATTACTGAGGATTTTAATTTGTGTAATAATTCTCAAAATATCCAAACTTACTGTATACAAACATCAGTGTCCAGCGCAACAGTACCATTTTGTTTTTATTCAAAATAGCACAATTATGCATTGTACAAACTAAAAAGGCACATCTCTGTAAACTGAAAACAGTGTGAAGCATCTTCTGTGTGATACATACACTGGAATGATAACAAAACTTTACCACAGATGGGGTTGGGCGCTATGAACAAAATCTTATATCAGGTATCAGAAATTTCATGTCACGGTAACGGTATATATCACCGTATGTATTTTCCCCCTGTAAATTCAAATAATTGCTTAAAAATAACCAAACTGTCACATTTGCTTATTGTCCTGTTTTATTTTTTAAACTCCGGTTTATATAACTTCAATTATTAAAAATAAAAACACGACATGAAAGGATAAAAAAAAGGCCTGAGTTTTTAGCGTCACTCCCGGAGCCGCTCGTCTCTGCGTCCGCCATTATGGCTCCGCCTCTCCTGGACACGCTGGTGTTGTTCGCGAGCGCACCCTGTGCTGACCTGACCAATGACACGCAGCGAACAAACCCCGCACGACGTCGGGACACGCTGTGAAAATGCACAAACACACCCAAACAATTGCGCTCCAGCCGTCCTGTTAGCGAGTGCAGACAACTTGCAGCAGACATCTGCTCTCTCTCCGGGTTAGGGGTTTTTTTTTTTTTTTTTTTTTTTACACTTTTTTAAATAATTGCACAATCACACCCCTTTTGCGATTACGTAATTGCACTTGCTGACATTGCGATTGCGATAATCGTGCAGCACTAATTTTTGGATCAATTCTCATATTAAAATACTTAAATTCACTCTGTTATTATTTTTAGATAAAGAAGTTTTATTTAATAACGTCAGAAGATATGATTTTATTTATATCTTATTTCCTACTTGTTAGTATGATTATCGATTTTAATACAGCTGTATAAATGCATGTACAGTTAGCCTTGGTGTCTTTTTAATATCCATAAAAAGCAATGAAAGGCTTTGACGCCTTTATATTAATACAGACTTTAGATTTGTATATAAAGGTTGCAGGTTGGACATGATCTTGGAATAACGTTTCACAGGATGCAGTCAGATAAAGTCTGCAGGCTAAAGCATGGAGGACGCATGCACACAACTCCAAACATGCAGAAAGTGCAGCGTAGACCTCAACAAGTCACCACACGTCTTCATAGTTTATACAGACGATCTGCCGGGTGTGCGCACTCATGCAGGGCGAGCTGTGCTTCCCAAAACTGTTACACAGTCGCTTTGTGAGAGAGAGAAAAATGATCTATTGTGTGATTCAGAGTGTGTGTGTGTGTGTGTGTGTGTGTATATGTGAGAGAGGTCTGACTCATCCAATCGCACTTGGCCAGGTTGTATTAGAGTTAATAAAGATGTAATGATCGTCCTCCTGTGACTGTAAAATGCTCAGACTTGGCCGGGCTCCAGAGGGAATTGCTTCCTCTGACAAATTATTGTTGAATTACAGGCAGCGATCTGTCTGCCTCCCCTCGTCTTCTGCTAACTTTTCCCTCACTCTCTGTCTTTTTTTCTCCTCTAATGACTTTGATGTGCGCGTCATTTCTCCTCGAAGATTATTGCCTGCTGGTGACGGCATCGTCTTCTGATTAGATTCTGCAAAAAACACGACGGGTGAAGACATCTGAAATCATCACCGGTGTGATTTTCTTTCCTTTTTTTTTTTAGCTTTTACCTCGTGACATATGCTGTTTTCTAACCATGTTCTCAGTTTTAAAGCCTGGGGTCACAGTTTGTGCATTAAACAGAAAGGTTTCAGCTCAAGCACACACACACACACACACACACAGTAGGTGCAACAGTCGCCGTGCACACACTTCAATAGAGATGCAAATAAAGCTGTCTGCACACAATACAAGTAATTGGAAAACTGAATCCAGGCTGGTAGTTTTTCTTCCACAATGACAAAATGTGCAGCGTTATTACAAGTTGCTAAACACTGCCTGTGGACGAGCGAAGCCAAAGGTGTGAGAACACGCTATAAATACAAGACGGAGCTGAGTCACTTCCAGCCGCTTGACGGAAACAGGTAAATACCGGAAAACTGCTCCACACCAGTTATGAGCTTCTGCCTTAAATCACCGAAAAGTTGCTTAATAACATTTTTGCTCGTCTCTTTTAACCCATCATTAGTCAGGTGATCCCAGTTGGTAACGTCCTCATTTTTTTCAAAACAACCAGTGTCGAAGTAATGAGAGTCACAGAAGATGTTTGTACGGCTGTTTGTGGTGCTGCGAGTCGTGGATTTTCTTTAATATTAACATAAAGAGTGATGTGTGTTAAAAGTATGTTATTTTGGTCAGTTTTAACTCGTTTCCCAACAGATAACCATGATTGGGACATCGTCGAATTTAACAATTGAAAAAAAAAGTTTCACAAACAATGTAGCAAAAAACAACAACCTACAAGCTGCTGAACACAAAAACGAGTCGTTTGTGGACAAATCGGAATGCCAATGAAGCTGGTGTCCAATTACAATCAATGCACGCAGATTCATTCAAAAAAGCACATTTCAAGAAATACATCAGATTGAAACTACGCAGAAATGATTTTGACCTCTAATGTGTGGAATAAAACTATTTGAATGAATCTCCAGAAGAGCATGCTGTTCAATTTTCTTGACTCCTCACGGAAACCATACAGATGAGCCAAGAAGGTTGCAAAAAACAAACGATTAATATCAGGCAGAAAATGCATCATTTCCTGACTCTATAAACACTTACATTGTATTTTTAGCTGCACTTGCACCTCTTCAGGACATTAGATTTCAAGTGCATGCACTTGGAGCTCCTTATCTCTCTTTTGCACTGCAGCGTGTTTCTGGCTTGCATCGATTTCACCGCTGAGTTTGGCTAATATGCAGATTTTGTAGGTCTTGCAGTAAACAAATCTCATCTCGACATGAGCAACACACTTCTCCCGCTGCTTTAGAGGAAGTTCTATTTGTCAGAATCGTAGTTCTAATTACAAAATGTCAATCAGAACTAAACATATGAAACCGGTAAAAGGGCTTAAATTTCAAATAGCTTGTTAGAATAACTGATAACACGTCTACACCTTCGGGGCTGAATGCCACAGACATGCGGAGTCGATCTGGTGACACCTCGTCATGTTTCAAACCCAACCGGGCTGAATTACCTGCAAATGCTGGCTTTTATTCACAATTCTTTGTTTTTTTTTCTAATTCAGTTAACTGAGAGAGAGAGAGAGAGAGAGAGGCAAAAAAAGCCCCTTTATTTCCCGTTGTTGTGCCGCCTCTCGTCGCGTCTCCTTTGCTTTGGTGAACCCCGGTAGTAATGAAGCAATCTGTTGACTAATGCCTCGGAACGGCACAATAAACATGTGAAACGCTCGCACAATAACGGACGTCTAAATCCGCGCTCGGGGGCAATGAGGAGGTGCGAGGAGCTTGGCAGACTCCTCTAATGTCTCATCTTTCGCACTTCTTCCTTCTCCTCCTCTTCACGCTCTGCAGTGTGGGTGATAGATGAGCCTGAACCCAGAACAAAACCGTATTATGACGGGGAGACGGAGGCTGAATCACACTGGAAAAGTTCGCCATGCACTCCTCTTTGTACGGGACATTACATGCTGGGAAATGATATCACGTATGTCATCCGCTGTAACCCCCTTCTGCACTCGTGTTATTTAGGGTCACTGATATGCTATTAAAGGTCAGTACACGACAGTCGATCGAAGGGAACTTCCTCTAAGTGAGTAATAAAAGGCATTTTAGTGACATCAAAGTGCTGATCAGGAAGTTAGAAAGCTTTTCTGAAGGTTGCTCATCCGTTGAACTAGTGAGCAACTTTCCTTTTGAACTGACTGGAAAATATATTCCTCATTTCAATACTACGTATATCGAGAGTTTACACCAAGATGATGTGTTCAAACTTGCATTGTGATGGCCTAAAGCTATTGAAAGGACACAATCACTTTCAACTGTTGTGGATTTTGGGTCTGAATTGGTAAAATCATCCATAAAACAGGCTGCATCATCAGCTCGGACACATCGGTACAGCACACCATCATCTGCATCGGTGGAGACTTGAACTCAGACTCAATACAGTAAAGCTTCTGTCTTCATTACTCTGGAATTTGCTTCATTTCGAGTTAACAAAATCTTTTTGTTTGAACCAGATTGAAGTAAATCAATTTAACACAAGAAAAATCAAGCTAACGAAAAAAAAAAAATCTACCAAAAACACATCAATGCTTCTTTGGACAGCAGATATCTAATGGAAATATTTCACGGATGCAGGTTGGAAAGTTAGATAAAACTACTCAAAAGTTGCACTTTCAATCAAAACACCATAAAGGTTTAAAGTTTTTACTTGAAAAAGTTTAAAAATGGGGGCTTAAGACAGAACGACATTATAACAATGTGAAAAAAGTCATGTTATGCATCAAAAAAATAAACTGCTTCAACAATAATATATAAATAAACAAATTTTTACATGTTCCAAACAGAACCAAATAAATTCTCAAATGGAAGAATATATTTTGCATAATTTCAAGAACCCACCCCTGCTGCTTCATGCACAAACTACACAAATGAAAGCAGAGACTCCACAGATGACAAAACCGTCAGGGTGTGCACACTCATTTTCAAATTTTCATCTTGAAATCAAGTAAACCGGTGGGAGCTCCCACGTTTCCAGACCGCATAAGTGTAGCATGTCCACTATAAAAAGAGACACACAAAAACATTTTGTTCATGCTGTAAAAGTCCAATTCAACCATAACTACTGTTCTCTGTGCCAAATCCACACTCTGAGCCTAATGTGATTTAACTGGGGTCCTGTTGTGTAGTCTGCGCTGTGTGTTGTTAAAACAGTCCATTTTTGGTTTGTCTCTGTTTATTCTCCCAACATGATAAAGTGTTTGAAAATGCAGTTAATTGAGCGTAAAAGGGAACGTTTTCCACGATGCTTTCCCATTGTGTCATTTAGCATTCAAACTGGATTGTTCATGATTTGGTTTGTATTTTATCTTTACAGTTCCTGAATGAAGACCAGATCTGCTCCGGTCTGCCATGGAGGAACTATTGTTTGATTACAGGTGTGGATGTTTCAGTGATTGGTGTGTGTTTCTCCCACGGAGGATTGGGTGGACACTTAAGAAGCCCTGTTGCCTTTCACTCTTGCTCTCTGATAATCCCACAGGTCCTAATGCCCAACACTGTTCCAGACTGACACACCTGAGCAGTCACACCTCCCACCCAAGTCTTGGTCAATGTGAAAAAAATAAAAAAAATTCCATGAACAGCTCGATGCTCACGCACCAGCCTGGAGGATTTTTGTCTTCCGTGAGCGGCCTGCCGGTGCCAGCTTCCATAAATAATACCTCACAGTAAGAATCAAGCCAGCTTCCACGCTGTAACACAACACAGCCCCGTCATACTAGCCTCCGCCGGCCCCGAATAATATGGACCATTCCTTTAGACCCCACATATAATTTATTAACAGGCCCGGAATAAAGAAGGCCGAGGCTCTTGTGTGTGCGATGGAGAGGAGAGAGAAAGGTCTCCTCTCAGATGACTAAGTGTTTGTTTATGCTGGCTAATCTCAAAGGTGGATTGTTTTTTTTTGTTTTTTGACCATTGTGGCGGGAGTCTTTGTGTTCACTTAAAAGAAGAGGACGCAAAAAAGAGCACTCAATGTAAATGAGTGGGGGATTGGGGTTAACCCCTTGAGGGAGGGAGCGTGTGTGTGTGTGTGTGTGTGTGTGTGTGAGTGTGTGTGTATGAATCTAGTTCAGCCATCTTAATCCAGCACCCAGACTCTTGGCTCCTTGGCTCATCAAAGTGAGAGGCCAGCAGTAGCCAGACCAGATTTAATCTTTGTGTGTTTGTTTGTGGTGTGTGTGTGAGTGTGTGTGTGTGTTATGCATTGTGGCCCCTTCATATGCTCAGGGGCTTTGCAGCAAATGGTCAAGCTAATATTTGCATCATTTGTATCTCTGGTAGCATTTTCACACTAGCAGCTGTGTCACACAGCTGCTGTGAAGCTACATGATGCAGAGCGTCGTGTAGAGAGCAGGAAGCTGTGAAGCTGCATGGAGCTGAGTGAAGCGATGGAGCTACAGGAAGCTGTGAAGCTGCGTGAAACTGAGCGAAATGCTGTCACCTGCAGATGAAATTGCACAGGTCTGACTTGGCGCCTCTTAGCGAGAGCAAACACACCAGGATTCGTCTCGGAGGAGAGACGAAGAAGCCGGCCGAGTTTGTTTTTAGCAGAGATACGAATGTGTGTGAGGTTCTAGTTTCCTCTTCGCTTTAATCAGTACATGAAGGTCGACCTGCAGTGGGTACAAGAAAATATCGCATAGCATAATGACACGGTGTGTAGTGGTTAGCACAGTCACCCGGGAGCCAGAGGTGCACCAGTTCGAGTCCAGGATTGGAGCCATTCTGTGTGGAAGCTGTTCTTATTGTGCAGGCCCGGGTTTTCGGTGTGTACTCCTGCTTCCTCCCAGAGATATTAAGCAGATCTATCTCTGAGTGTGATTGCGTCTCAGCGATTCAATCCTTCATGGGGCATAAAAGATACTTTCATTGATAATTTTACTTACAAACTATAATTACTGATGTTTTCATAGGATTAAAATCATTTAAGTGGTTTGTATGTCGAATAATATCAATTGAAAGCAATTCAATTATTAAAATTGCCAACATTTTACCATCTGCACATTCAAAATTCACGAAATTGGCCAAATTTGAAACCAAATTACAATCATAAACATCACATTTAGTGCGAATGCTTGTTTATTCAGCCCAGTCAGAAAAACCCTGGTTAAATATACCATGAACTGAACCGTCCTGTTAAAGCAAGAGGAGATGCATGTGCTCTTGTTTAGAAATCAAAAATCACAAGATTGTTCCTCTAATTATTTTTATTGGAAATCTAGACAAAAAAAAAAAAAAACAAAACAAAAAAAAAAGACAGAATGCTTCGAAAGTGTGAATATTTTTGCCAGCGTGAGGCTGCAGAGACACGGCGACGCAGGAATGGAAACCTACCTGCTCATATCGAGCCTTTCGTCATACCGGGGTGTTGCCAAGATACATAGATCACTTTATATTAAATTCCTTCGACTAATCTGACACACAGCTGTAAATCAGAGCATGAAAGGAAAGTTAATCTGCGGCTCTGCCGCCTCTCCGAGTCTCTGTCTCGTTCTCTCCACTAACTTTAATGTCTTTCTGCCAATATGCCAGATATTCCTGCAGTATTTTGCATCTCCCCACGCTGGAGTCACTAAAGGTCAAACCACTTAAAACTCTCCATTTCGCCTTTTCAGTCGTTTTGTTTTTGGCTTGATTGCAGGGAGGGCTTCCTCTTCGACAGATCCTTTCATCCACATTTTTTTTCTCCTCCGAGTATAATTATGCATTAAATATTCAGGCTGAAATGTGCTTCGTTAATCCCCCCCCCCACCTCCGCCCGAGTTCCCCAAGGTGTTGTTTACCCGAATGTCTGAGGTCCGATCGGCGAGGCTTTGCGCCTCATTACCAGTCGGGCTAAATGGGTTAAAGCCTGATGACTGTTTCCAGGACAGAGAGCCCACGTTTCCTCAGCGCCATATCTGCCGCTCGCAGTTTTTCCTGGCCTGACACTTTCTCTGGAAGTGGGAGAAGACTTATGTAACTTTCTCTTTGCAAAAATGTGAGGGTGTGTTCACACACACACACACACACGGGGTTGTGTGTGCCGTGTTGATGCGGCTCATTTGTATAAGTGTGATCGCTCCGATTTGCCTCTGGTTTGAACCACAGAAACGGAACCAAAGTTTTCCGTTGTCAGGTAAACGGGGTTGTGGACAATGCTCGCCGAACGCATTGCCGCTCCACAGACAATATGTCAGATATTTAAGTTACATCAAACTGCGCTGAGAAAAACCAGCCAGACAGGAAGTTGCCTCATGGATGACGTCTAAAAATGACTTCCGCTTCATTCCCTCAACAAAGTTTCACGTTTTTTCTGACAGCGTTTGTTTCCATCGTCCCTCCAGTTTCCAGGCAGGTGACGTTAAGCTGCTTCCCTGCACCTGAGTCCTATTTGTTCACTTGTTTACGTCCCTGTGTGCCATAAAAAGCTCCGCTCCATTACCTAAGCACACTTCCTGTTTGCCGGGTCACCCGGGATGCGGGGAAAACAATCAGCCGTAATAATATCGCCGGCTCTTGATTGAGTTATGACTGGATGATGGAAGGCCGTAAATACTAATGCTGGAGACCTTGAGCTTTATTGATATCAATAAAGCTTGTCTCCTTCGGAGTCTTCATCCATCTGCGGCCCTGCTGACCCGCCGGCGCCTCGAACTGCTCCTCTGCTCAGCGGAGCTCGTCAGATGATTCCCACGGTCCGTCCCCTCCGTCCCTTTGTTCCCTCTCATTTCGTCCTCTCCATATCTGTGAATGATGACACTCACGCCGCCCTTATCGTCGGGTCCAGCTGTTTTTTTTTTTTTTCTGCTTTTTTTCATTATAATTGGGGAAGGCTGGGACACAAAGGGGGCCTGTTGCTATCGGTGCGTCCGGCCGTCTTCAGAGGGTCATTCCCTTCATCGTGGAACCTGTTGTCTGTCTGTCCTCGTTCTCCAGAGAACGGCTTGGGGGTCCCGGTTCCCAGCGCCCCGGACTCTCTCTGGAGACCAATATGGACTGATGGGCAGATAGCATCAGCGCTGCTCTGAAGGCAGGACGATTGCAGGGGTGTGGGGGGGCTGACTGGTGTGCTAATGAGACTGATTGAGGGCCAGAAAAGGCCAAAAGGGGGCGTGGAGAGTGTTCCAGGGTTTTGATGAGGCCTGGTTAACTGTTTTTGGGTGGCTGATTACTTCTGTTTGTTCCTACAGATAAGTCCCACTCTGACCCTTTCAGCGCAACCTTGAGACGAGATCAACATCAATAATGCAAAAGAGGGAGAAAGGAAGCAGAAGCTGCCCCTCGGGCGCATCAGGAAACTGGAAAAATACCAGAATTACACAGATCCAACACACACAAAACTAAATATTACTGACAAAAATGTGTCCAAATGAAAAAAAATAATCCACATTTCATCTCTATTTTAATAAACACCGAGCAAACTGGATTTCAGATGGCACATTTCAGAACCAAAATTCTGTTAGCTCATTCAAAAACCCCAAAACTTAGAGAAGATCGTCATCCACGCCATGTTCATACCTCTTTACCGGACATACGGCTTCTCCAGCCCGTAGGATTTCACCAGTCTTATGTGGACATGAGTTTGTTTAGGTTAAAGGAATCCGGCTTGGCATGTCCAATCTGCTGAGTCGGTACAGTGAATAACTTCAATGATATCAACAGGTGCAAAACAAATACAGCAAAGGATTGAATTACGTCTCCATGAACTGTCCTCAAAACGATAGAGTTGTAAATATGAAATGAATTCACCTGAACTGTGAGGTGAAGAAGGAAACAGATTCCACAGTTCAGTGTAATCAACAAGTGTTGCTGGTTTAACTTGCACCTCAGTCATGTGGATGATTTCATATTTATTTCAAAGTTTTCGAGTAATAGCAGGTTTGATCCGAGCGTTAACCGGATGAGCGAAGGGTCACATTGGCTCGTCCTCTGCAGGCCGAGCCACCGCTCAGAGATAAAGAGGCTTGAATGAGATGAGAAAGACGCCAGCAGCGAGACGACGGCCTCTCTGGGGATATCGCCAGCATCGCCCGCACATAAACAATCGCAGATTTCTCTTATGTGCGCCAGATGAAAGCCTCAGATCCCCGTTTCCTCGGCGTAAATAAGTAGGTCACCTCTACAAGTCATTAGCCTCATCAGTCTCCATTACATATTCATGGAGGGAAATGAGTTTACATGTGGATCGCTCGCCCCCCCCCCCCCCCCCCAACCTCAAACCCCTCATCAGTACACATGAAAGCTCGGGCATAAACGGGCATTCTCGTCAACGCGGGCTGATTGTGCATCTCCCCCGCGGCGCCGGTTTGTATCAGAGAGCATTCAGAGCTCCCAGAGGACTGCCTCCTTTGTCGGAGCTCGGAGGAGTTAAATCGTATATAAAACAAATTAATTGCCCCTGTTAGATCACTCAAGCACTCACCCAGGGGAACATGTGCTTATCACACACCCAGGGCCACATGCACTCTCTCTCTCACACACACACACACACACACACACACACACAGTGTGAGTGTCTGCTGGTCGCGTTCCTGTGCTTGCCAGCCTCGGTCCTCAGTGGAATTGGGAAGGGAGGGAGGAGGCTCCTCCTCTCCATCTGTTGGTCTCCCCGGAGTCCCGACTCCGTCCCTACCTATCCCGCCCCGTAACTGCGCCCCATCTGTCCCGCCCGGCCGGTCCGATAGGGACCCCTCGTGTCGTTTATGGCTCTTTAGAGCGGGGTACAGTGGCGGCGGGAGATTTTACGGCCCGGTCTTTCAGCTCCGTCCTGTACGGCCGAGGTCACTCCGACTGAAACCTTTACAGCTGTAACGGCGCAGCAGGCCCGCTCGCCGCCGTTTACGGCCTCCAGTCAGGCTCTGTGTTCACGTGTGTGTGTTCTGTGTCCCTGGTGAGGCATTTATTACCTTGTTGGAGTGTGTTTAACAGGATTAGGCTGATATGTGGAGTGCAGACGAGTAGAGACCAGTCAGGTCTGTGTTGTGAATTCAGACTTTCTGATTACTTTTACATACATTGCAACTTCCAGACAGTATTTCAGATTTATTTTAATGCATCTGAATTCTTATAATCACCTTTTTATGATTTTTGTATTTTTCTTAAAACTGTATATTTTTGTCTTCCATCAGTTTTCTTTTCTTAGATTCTAAATGATTTGGTCAGTTGTCATTGTTTCCACTTGTTTCATGCTAATGGGATTTTAAAAGACAGTTCTAATTTCAAATTTGGTTGCGTGAAACTGGTTTAAACTTTATTCTTAAAAGAAAATTCAACTGCGAAAATTTTCCACCAAATGAAAATAACAGAAGGAGGAGGCCTAAAATATCTCCCCACTTTAAAATAAAATAAAATGAAATAAAATAAAATAAAATAAAATAAAATAAATGTTTTAAAAATATATAGCAAAAAACAAAGAGAAATGTTGCCAAAAAAGAAATAAATCATTGAGAAAATTGTTGTGAGCATGCACAGACAGAATGCCTCCAATCTAATTATTAAATCCTCTAAAACATTCACTTCCATGTTGTTACATAATGAATCATTTTAATGCTGCAGCTGATTCCCCTCCCCCCCCCCAAAAAAAATGAAACGTCAGCTTCAAACAGTAGAAATTCCAGGTATTAGCTGGTAAACGCCGTCTGGCTGCCAGCGCCTCCCTCCCTGAGAGCGCCTCCATTCGCAGGCTTTCTGGCTGAGTGCATCGAGTCTCATTTACCTCCTCCTGTGTTTCTGTGTTTCATCTGTCTCTGGGGTCGAGTGGACCTCCGTCAGCACAATAAAACCAAATTGGCTATTTGTTTTGGGCCGGGCGGCGGGCGCAGGCGGAGGGGAGGTCCAGACGCACACGCACGGTGTTAATTTAGCCCCTGTAGTGTAACTCCTGCTCCTTTGTGCCGCAGATTGACTTGTTGACCTGTTGCATCACGCTGGAGAACCGAGAAACAAGCAGATGAAGAGGGGATTTTTTAAATTATTTTTTTTTAAGGGATTTGGCATGAAGGGACAAAACTGCTCTCATTCAGTCATGTTAATTCATGCTGTGATGATACACCTACACTAAAATACAATGGGAAAGTGGTTGAAAACGATTGAACACTGTAAATATTCAGCTTTCAATAGAAGTCAATGGTACATTGCTCACTAAAGTTCATCCTTCTACTGTCTATTTTACACAAAATACTCAATTTTTACTGTATTTTCCAGAGGAATAATTAATAACTGTAGCCTAACAAAGGATCAAATCCGAATGTTGAAACTCCACAGTGTCTGAATTTTACATGAACTGTTTTATTTGCATAAATGTGTTTAATTTCAGTTTTTTTTGGTTTGGGAAATAAAAAAAAAAAAAAACATAAAATACAAACAAATATTAAAAGAACAACAATAATATTCTTATTAAAAACCAATACGTCATTTGCAATTACAGAAAGGAAGAAAGGAAGGAAGAAAAATGAAAGGAAGAAAAGAAGAAAGGAAGTAAGAAAACAAAAAAGAAAAAGAAGGAAGGACAAAAGATAGAAAATAAAGTTGAGAAGGAATGATGGAAGAAAAGAAGGAAGGCGGGGAAACAGAAAGGAGAGATGACAGACAGGAGGGAAGTTGAGAAGGAAGGATTAAAAAGAAGGAAGGAAAAGAAAAACAGGAAGGAAGAAAAGAAAGAAAGACGTCTTGTCCGGTAGCGTCCACAAACAGAGTAACGTCTCCAGGCTGATCCGGCGTTCGGACTGTTGGCTAAAGCCAAATAAAAAAAAAAAAGGAAAAAACAGGCCTGTGTGTGTGTGTGTGTGTGTGTGTGTGTGTGTGTGTGTGTGTGTGTGTGTGTGTGTGTGTCCCTGCTTCCTAATACAGTTAATTTCCCCCAGGGGCCATTAGTCTGTTTGTTTCAAAGACATTCCTCCGTCTCATTCGTCCACGTTAAAACTCTTTCAGGAGTCAGTCAGACGTCAGGAAACGGAGCACAGAACGCGCTGTTCGGAGATTTTACTGCAGCAAACACACATTTCAGAGCGCGGAGCTGCTGAAGTCCCGTTTCCACGCCCCAGGAAGAACACTGCACCGCTGAGGTGGAGGATTAACCGTCAATCAGCTCGATAACACAAAACCTCAACCGCAAACGCTCATTATATCCACATCAGGAGGCGTGGTGGGTGGTGTCATAGATATGGAGCAGCGGCGGCAAACATGAGGCCAGTGGGCCACAATCGGCCTGCAAGAGGCTCCAGTCCGGCCGACCAAACCACGCAGCAAATAGTAAAACATTTATTTTTTTTTGAACATGTTTCTTAAGAATAGTGAATACAACACAGAAAGAAATGGAGAAAAACTGGTAAAAGTGATCCTCAAAACTTTGAGATGACCTTCCAGGAGTTAAAAAAAAAAAAAAAAAAGTCATCCGAACGCAGAAGGAGCCTTTGAGAAGAGGTGCAATTAGAAAACAATGTGAGGAACAGTAGCAGGTCTGAGGATTAGAAGAGAGGTCAAATGTTAATGTTTCTTTTTTATTGTTCTTATTCTCAACACGTGGGGGTTTTGTGTGTTTTGTGTGTGTGTGTGTGTGTGTGTGTGTGTGTGTGTGTGTGTGTCAGAACTGGACGAGCTTGTTTCACCAGGAGGGCGAGAGGTCAGAGGTCAGCGTACACAGGAGGATGCTAACTTGAATATTCCACCCGAAGGTGTTTGAGTGCTGCCTTTCTTTCTTTCCTTTGCATTTATGAGCACGGTTTAGATGATGTTGTCGACATACGTGACAAAACGCGTCACATTTCACCGTCGAACTTGAAGAAAAACGGTTAAAAAAATAAAAACAAGTCCGAAGCGACAGCTGCAGCCGGTCTTCAAGGAACCCGGCGAGCTTCACCCTCGGGCCTCGCTCAGGACTTTCAGCTATGGAAACGCTGCTGAGAAGAGACGAGCGACACAATGAGACTGAAGGGGCGACTCACCCTCAAAACAACAAAGACAAGGGATTTAATCAGCGGGGTTGTGAAATCTGTGTTGTAAAGTTACAGACGTTTGAAGTGACTTCTGCATGACATTGAGATTATAGAGCATCTTCCTCCATTAACATCCAGATTATAGAGCATATCCACTTTATAGGGACTTTCTGGCTGATTCACAATCAAAAATAAAGAAAGTTAGGAGACATCAAATTAGAAAAGAATTAAGTGAAAGAGGAGAAAGGTAAAAAAAAAAAAAAACACTGGAAAATAAAAAGGTTTAGAAAGGTCACAAGATGATCTCCAGAACTAACTCAGAGGATTTCTCTCTCTTTGGCTCTCAGTTCTTGATTTCAGCCTCCTTTTCGCCGGTTTGTCCCATCGTGACCCCTCGCTCCTTTTAATCGTGCAGATAATTACTCTGAGAAAATCCAGATCAAATGCAAACCAACAAACAAGCTTTCCCATGCACCCGAGCGGGGAGCGCACATCCCCCCGGACCGCCCCCGTCCCGCTCATCACCCCCTGGTCGGTCCTCAGACCCGGCGCGGCCTCGCAGCGCTCCGGCTTCCTTCCTTTTCCCTCCCATCCCCGGCGTAATGAGCGTGATTATCAATCCAAACAACAGTTAGAATAATTGCGGCATTAAAGAGTAGCCATCTCCCAGGCACTTCCTGTCTGCGATGACTGACACGGCTTCCTGCTTCCTCTCCTGGTGAGTGGGAGTGCAGGAAAGGGCGGGGCCTCCGAGACTAATGACAGCGGCCGCCGCCGGCTAATGGGCTAACGAGGTTTCGTAATGCACCACGACGTAATGACATTATGCGGTTTGATGATTATATAGTGTGAAGTTTGCAGGGATGTGATGGGTTGCAGAGTGAGGCCTTATCAGCTGCTCCGCTGCATGTGTGCCCTCCACTTCTCCTCAAATGCAAGTCTAATATTTCAGCTGCACGAGTGCATCTTCACACTCGCCTCAAAAATCCACGTTTTTTATAAACTCGGTGAAGTTTACGTTGAGACTGTTGTCATTTTCAGGAGTTATTTAAACGTTTAGCCATGCCACAACAAAGAAAAACTTTAAAGTTGACTTATAAGTTCATCATTTTACCAGCCGGTCAAGAAGAAATTGGAACTTTGAACAGAAATGTGAGTGTCTGTGCCGGTCGGCAGTTCTTCTTCGTTTCTCCGAAAGTGTCGCAATCGCGCCTTTACTGTAAAAAGATCTTCTGTCCCGACCAGTTCTGCCACAGCGGTGACCTTAAAGTGCCTCCCCCTCCACCTGCCGCCACCTGCACACCCGCAAACCGCCTGAAAGTGAACCCGGCTCATCATCCTCATCCTCATCATCATTATTACCCTGAGAACCAAAACAAAGGCGCCGTTCGTGGACACGCACGCAGCCGCTTTCTCACACTTTCTGACATGTTTACAATCCAAACAGAGCCGGGCAGGAGCTGCTGAGAAAGCCTCTCGTCAGCACCCTCATCGCTTAACACACACACACACACACACTAATGTGTGTCTCTCAGCCTGTGTGCATGTTCCCGGTCTGTCAGCACGCCGCTCTGCGTCCGTTCGGTCCGCCTCTGGCTCTGCGTGTCGGCCTGAGCGAACGGGGACATGAATCACTCCGCCGCCGCCGCTCGGCACTTGGAACGGCATCGAGGAAGTGGTTGTAGTTGTGTTTTGCTTTGAAAAGAATGAAGAACTAAGTGCAGGAACTGCAGACGAGAAACAGGACGAGGAACATATTTGAGCGCAGAAGACACGGTCCGCGAGAAGCGTGGGTCGGTGCCCCCAGCTGGCATGTCGACAGGCTGGTTCACACCGCTCCACTCTCAGCGGGCCTTTCAGACGGATGTGCTTTCAGTCAGTTTCCTCGAAAATACTTAATCTTTGCACAGTCAGAACGACTTCCTGTAATACAGGCTACTGCAAAATCCACCTGCAATTAACACTTGGAGTTTTAACTACTTTTAATTTTTCTGAATACTAAAGGAACTCTGCATGGAGTGATGGGATGGATCCAAAATGAGAGGCGATCTGCCACGAAGCCAAAGGCGAAGATAACTGAACAAATTCAGAAAAGATCGCAATACGACAATGCTAAATGGACAGTGCGTGTTTCTTGGGGTTAAGATTACATCCTGATAGCAGATCAATATCCACGTGTGTGTAAATCACGTCTATAGTTTCTCATTCACCTGTGAAGCTACATCGGTCACACTTTTCCCTGTTTCTTGGTGTCTTTTAAATATCGTCCAACTGTGAAATTGGAATTTCCCCAAGTGGTAAATTCCCACGTTCGGAGGTACATGAATGGATCAGAGGTCACGCAGCGGATAGATTGCGATCTTCAACATTTCCAAATTCATTTTAACTTCCTCAAAATAAAAAGGAAAGAAAAACAGGAAGCTGTGTAATGTGAAAACAACAACAACAACAACAACAACCAGCAAACCCTGAAGCCATGTGAGGCTTTACCGTCCAGTCAGGAGCATTGTTTGGTACGGAGTCACAGTGGAGGCAGATTTCTCCGTTTGGCTGAAGGACAGCCTGGCTAAGTGCTCCTACATTCTTGCCTCTATTCAAACAACCTGTCTGCATTCTGGCTCGTCGCTGGAGTGTACAGAGTATCACATCACATCTGATTACTGACTAATCTTGTTGTTCTTGGTGGGGGTTTCCTCATACGATCTGTATGGAGATAGCATGAGAGCCGATACGGCATCATGCTACTGTAACACTAGTCACCCATTTACCCGGCGACAGTGTGTCATACGGTAGGGACTCCATCGCCCCCCTCCCCCCGCTTCGCCGTCTCCATCGCCTGTCTTCCCCGCTTCACAAGCAATGCACAGCTCCGGCAACAAATGTGTCTTCAAGTTCAGAGACAATGTTCACGGACCCGTTTCTGTGCAAATAAACTGTGAAAATTCCAGAAAATTCCATTGGAAGAACCTCACATCCAGGTTGATTATATTATAATCTTTGTCTTCTTTTTTTTCCCGGCGGATCCTGCAGCTGTTTGCACTTTGCTGGGCGAGACTGACAGGTACGCGGCGACACACGCCAAAATACGCACACGCTGTTTGGAAGGAGCCCCGTTTGATCACCTAATCCCGTGATTAGCCGGTCGCGATGGTTGTCTGGGGATGCTTGATTGCAATCACGACGGTGGCGGCATAGCGGCGCGGTGATGCAAGGACACGTGCACCGTTTCCCAGATCATGGATTAATACTGAATGTGGCGGGAGTTCATCAACGCCTCGTCCTGCTAAAACCGCCCCGACTCTTCAACGAACTGCAGTTGAGTGTGTGAGTCTGCGGAGGCTTCCCGGCGACGCTCCACGACTGTAAAAAAAAAAAAAACTCGAGCGAATTTGTGTGAAATGGAAATGTTCTCTGTCTCGCGTGCCACATCTGTTGGTGTGTGGGCTGGCGGCTAAGTGGAGCAGAGTGTGTGAACGCACTGTGTGTGTGTGTGTGTGTGTGTGTGTGTGAGTGGAAGTGTATATGGGCGAGAGTAGGAGTTTGTAAATTTACGTAGGTGAGAATACCGTCCTCCCAACCACACCTATTTTTAGAGCTGTGTCAGCTTGAACTGAAATTTAACTTGCCTTGCAAAAAGAAAAAAAAAAAAAGAAGAGCAAATATGCCACTCCTAGTGGGACACTCTGCACACAATTTTACCATAACAGACACAAAATAAACCACTGGTATTACCTGCTACGCAGAAACGAAGCAGGTAAACTTGAAGTTAATATTAAATAGTTTTGGTCTAATAGAGGAAAACAGGCTGTAATATCTTATATTTCTCGTATCTTAAAGAGCTGCAAATGCTAATGTGACGTTAGATAAAGCTTCTGGGAGCCATTATGGCACAATTTCCAAACATTTTCTCCCTCCCCCGGCCGCCGTAACCTTCACCCACTCCCCTCCTCCACGGCTCCTTCTCTGTACAGTAGCAGAGACGGTGAGCCACTTCAAGGAGTGTGAAAGAGGCTTTCAGAAAGTTCAAGAAAGAAAGAAAGAAAGACAGAAAAAAAAAAGTCAGCCTCTCTTTAACATCCCAGCGCCCCCTGAGTCTCTCTCTCTCTCTCTCTCTCTCGCAGGAAGTTGTGGTCGAGGAGACGTCAGCATCGTCAAACTACAAGTCGATCGTATTTTTCATGAACTTCAGCAGAACTGAAGGGAAATCTCAAGCTCCTGTCGAAAAGCTCCGCTGTCCACCGATTTCAGTTTGACGTCTATGTCTCGAAGTCGCTTTACACTTCTTTTCAATCAAGATGAGGCAGCTTTCTGATGAATCACACTGTTTTATGAGGAGAGGTGGAGTCTGCGACCAAAGACGACAGAGGGAGGGGATGCGTTGGGGAAAGGGTGTGATTGAACGACGACGTTTTCAAGTGAAAACAGACATTTTGTTGCGTTTTTGGTGTCTGTTTACATGACAACGGGGGGCGGAGCCAATGAGTGTGGTTACATGTTGCTTTTAATTCAGAATTAGTTTATTCCGAGTTAGGTAATTCAGAATTATGTTCATGTGCATCGTGTTTACGTGAGAAAAACAAAGAATTAAATCGTCTCTCAAGCCAGGGTCTGCAAAGCGTTCTGATTGGACGGGGCGGCCGTGATGTTACGACGTCTCCCGGAAGTAAACAGCGTTTTTCTCGTCTTGCTTTCTCGATTAACTTTGACGCTACAGCTTTGAAAATGTCTGCGTTGCCAAGCGCCTGTCGATCCACTCGTTTCATTATATCCATTTCTTCTAAAACTGCCGTTAAATAAATCGTTTCCATGCGATCGAAAAGGAGGCCGCGGGCCGCCATCTTGGAAAATTGCATCGTCACGACGGAGCAGAACGACCAGAAAGTCGCACTTCATTAGCAATCAATTCTGCTCCCAAAGGAGAATAAACTCGCAGGTTTATTCGGATTTAAACTTAATTCTGAATAAAGTTTTCAGCTGCTTCCATGGTCATTTTTGAGCAGTTTTAGGCTTTATTTGGATTTATAGAGGAATAAAAAGTCCCATGTAAACACACGGACTGAAAACTAAACTTTTTGAGAGTGGCTCCCAAGGTGGAACTTGTTGAAAACACTCTGACTCCATCCTCATGTAAACGAGGGGAAAACTCGACTATCTGAAAACAGTCGGGTTGCTGAATGTCAGTGATCCCCAACGTGAATGTTTATAGTGCTTTAGAAGCCCCAAAAAATATACAGACACTGTAAAATCAGGCTTTGGTGTCTGTAAGACGATTTAGCTGAACATGGACAAAGTGTCCCGCTGAGGCCGTGAAGACAAAGTTTGGACATAAATGTGTTAAACGCTGGACGGACGAATCTCCCACAGACGAACTCTTGAATCTCGAGCGAGGCGAAGAGGAGCAGAGATACCGGCGGAGAGCGAGGGAGGCGGGCGGATGGCCACGAGAGGTGAGCTTCGGAGAAATTAAACTAATATCACTCTCCGTCTGTAGTGGCTGATATTTCATTTACCGGCGGGGACTGAGGTGCTGCGAACACCCCCCCCCCCCTCTCCACTACCCCACCCCCATCTCCATCCCAGCGCCATCACCACCACCACCTCAGCCACTGTGTCTGTCAGTGGCTGGCCCCGACACTCCCCTGCAGGTGATAACAGATTAAACCTATTCCATTTCATGCCTCAGGCTCCCAAATACAATCCATGTGGGGCTTCTCCAGGCCCCGTGGCTCCCCGGCGCCCCCTCCCTCCAGGCCCCCCGCCCGGGGTGGAAAGCTGGCAGCGGCTGCCCCAGTCCACTGGGCTAAGCCGCCGAGATGGAGGCCTGCAAGATTACAGGCCATCTGAGGAAATTACTGTGTGTGTGTGTGTGTGTGTGTGTCCAAGAATGTGTATGTGATGGTTTGTGTATGTGTGTATAATAGGGTTATGTCAGCTTAGATGGTCCATGTGCTGTATTTAACACCGTATTGGCTTCTCCTTTTCACTTATTAAAGTTTAGAAAGTATCTGGGAAGCATAATTGCGACTGAGTACACACGCTGATTGTGAAGCTCTTTGACTCTCACCTCTAGTTTCCAGCAGAAATAAATGA
This sequence comes from Salarias fasciatus, assembly GCF_902148845.1. Taxonomy (NCBI): domain Eukaryota; kingdom Metazoa; phylum Chordata; class Actinopteri; order Blenniiformes; family Blenniidae; genus Salarias; species Salarias fasciatus. The sequence continues at coordinate 6,170,937 of NC_043761.1, read as the reverse complement.
ATCTTTTTCTGTTTTTTTTTTTTTTTTTTTTCCCCCCTTACTCGGCCTCCCGCGCCGCGTTGATGTCTTATTTCTCGGAGTCAGGAAATGTCCATAGGATGCCGGCGAGGTGCTTCCCCGGCCGCATTCCTGCACTCCAACCAGGAACGGTGTCAGAGGGGGAAATGAGAGAAATCGAACCCGCAGCGCTTCCTCAAACGTGGGCTTCCTGAACTCAGGAAATGGAACGGCCCCCCGGTGTTTATAGGTAGCCCTGAGTGACCAGCCGCCTCGCCTTCTCGCCCCTTACGCACACTTGGATTGACATCAAAGTGTTGGAGCGTTAAGGGAAAACACATTACGGAAAAAGAAACACACACACACACACACACACACACACACACACACACACACACACACAACCACACACAATCTGATGCTGTTCGTCTCTTTCAAATCTTCCTCCGCCGACTCTGTCTATCGTCACCTCCATCTATTCTGGTCAAGTCGTGGATGTAATTTGTCATGAAATAGGTGCCGATGGTGGCAACAGATAAGTGGCTGAACACCTCACCCGCTGCCAAGCCTTCACTCACATTAATTAGAGCCGCCGAGCGCGCCGCAGATGTTTTAATCGTGGGAAACTGACAGGGACTTGGCAGGAACCACCGAGGGACCAAATACAAACAACAGCGCTAAAACGGCTCACTCACACCTTTGAGACTCTCCACACTTCTCTTTGTTCCAGACAGAAATATGCAGAAATTTTATTAAAAAAAAACAAACAAACAAACACAAAACTGAGCATATATTGGATATGATGACACTGAGTTGGAAAACTTTAACAAAGTGGAAGTTAACAGCAACTCGGATACGATCAGAGGACGCTGCAGAGGTCATCAACTTTCTCCAGAGTCAACAGACCTCCAAACTTCATGCTATGTTCAGATGAGCTGGAGAACTGAGCGCAGAGAGCTTCATGGAGGGTTTCCACGGCCGAGCAGCTGCGTCCGAACCTTGTTGGACTGATGCAGAGAGTGATGCAGTGGTGTAAAGCAGTGCTCTCCAAACGCTTTGCACCACGGACTGGTTTTATGCAGCATAATTGTTCCTCAGACTGCAGGGCGGAGTATAAAAATGAGATAACAAGGGCGGGAAAACGAAAACAAGAAATGAATGGAGTTAAACGAAGGAAATAAACACTGGTGGAAGTGAAGCATTTTTCAAAATAAAACTCAACGTTGACTCACAGAATATTAAATGTACTCTTTCAAAACACTTTTTCTCTCTTTGATCCACGGACCGGGTGGTCGGAGCCCCTGGTGTAAATCACACCGCCCATGGAGCAATACTAAATATCATTAAATACACAGGACTAAGTGGTGACTGTTAGAGGAGTGAAACTAACAGGAAAACACAGCAAACAATATTGACAAGGATAAAGCACATGAACAGAGATTTTTCCATACTTCATAGTGATGCTCAGTTAATGTAAAGAGGTAGAGAAGACAAAGAAATGACAGAATCAGGGAGAGTTTAAAGCAGAAGCGCCATAAGTTTGGATCACTTTCAGAAGTTTTCAAAAATAACCCAAACTTCATGTGTTCAGTTACTAACATAATATGGCTGGTTTGGAATTAATGTAAAGGAGGAATGTCAGATTAACCTTTTGAATCCTTCAGCTCAACGGAATCAGACATATTTACAGTTTAAACCCAAAAACTTTACTTTATTCTGTTTTTGATGTTGAATCAAAGTTCTCAAAAGTGAGCTGAAAGTTCCTGAACATCATCTTTCACCACTCCTTTTTCTTTTTTTGCATTACTGAAACCAAAGTGTTTCCCTCCTCCATCCTCCCTCTCCTTTTTTTTCCTCCTTCAATCATTCGCCATGCAGGAAGCACACAATGGCGGACTGCAGTAAACCTGCTCTGTGCGTCTCGACAGCAGTTCCTCCAGTGACCCTTTAAGCGCCGCAGATTACCTTGTGAAACGAGAAGCTGCGATTATGGCTATATTTACAACTTTCTCAGCCCTTACCAGAATCAGAATCCCAAAAGAGAAATATGAAAAATATAGATTTATTGCCTTCTTAGGTACTCAAGCCTGGATCATCTGCGATTATACCTCATATTCCTATTTTCAGGCCGGGATATTGTGGAAAATGTGCTTTTTCTTTGGGAGGGAAGCACAACTTCGGCTCTCGTTTGGGTCCAAACGTCCCACAAGGAAGTGTGTGTATGTGTATGTGTATGCGTGTGTGTGTGTGTGTGTATGTGTGTGTGCGCGTGTGATGAGAGAAGTGAGCCCTCCACAGCTTAGCGAAACTCTTCACACACAGAAGCAAACACTCCTATTTCCGAGAGGCTGGGCATTGATGTGGGATTGTGATGTGTAACTGCATAACTGATGCATAGCAGAGCGTGGAGGAAAATAGCAGAAAAAAAAAAAAAAAAAGAGAAAAAAATGGAGTCGAGATTGAGAAAGAAATCAAGAAATAGAGATGTGTGTATTTATACTGTATCTCGGCTCTGCACATTGGAGTGTGTTTGTGAGTGTGATTTCTCTCATGTATCGCTCACACTAAGAAGAGCTGGCTGATGATAAACAGGATTAGCGGATTATTAGAGGGGGCTGAGGTGTGTGTGTGTGTGTGTGTGTGTGTGTGTGTGTGTGTGGCTGCTGTTTGCTTATTTTCCTCCTATTCCCCGGTCACACCCACACTCAACTTCTCTCAATATCAATGCATTAGAAAATCCTCAAAATAGCCGTCCAATCAATGCTTGACCCGCTTCAGCATCAAACCCACACATCTACAGTCGGGCGCACGTTTCATTAAAGTATCTGTGTCGCCACCTCAGCGGCGCCGCAGGGGAGGAATCCCGCTGCAGACGCACTGAACAGGCCATGAAAGGGAAAATTAAGTCATTAACCGGAAACTCCTCCACTTTCCCACCTGACAAAGTCGCCAGACGTCGGAGGCAGAGACGCCGAGGCCCGAATTTGCATGAACTCAACAGAGAACAGGGGGGGGGGGGGGATGAATGAGAAAGAGCAAGGATCTGTTCATTACCAGGTAATACAGAGCGATAAAAGGGAAAGTGTGAAATAGCAGATGGAGATTTGACCGTGCAGATGAAGAAAGAGGAGGCCGGAGGGAGAGGAGCCGCTCCGATAAGTGAAACCGCGATCAGCTGGTGAAAACGGCAGCGTTCAGCGCTTGAACCTCTGGAAACAAAGTCAAGTCCAGGTGAGGGGAGTAAGTCAAGAGTAAGTCCAAAAAAACAAACAAACATGAATGGATTTGTCCCTGTTGGCTGTTTATGGAACGAAGTCAGACACATTTCAAACTTATGTCTATATAATCAACTCTCACCCCGATCACCCTGAGTTGGATAAATGGACGCTGCTAAAAAAAAAAAAAAATAAATAAAAAAAGAAAGAGAAAAAAACAGCTTAGGCCAGCGTAAAGAGGCATAATACTGAACAGAACTGAATAAAAAACATGAAACTGAATCAACCAGAACTAACAAGTATATAACATCATAATCTACATTAAATCAGTACAAACCATCATTTTCAAGAGAAGACTACAATAAACCAGAATAACACACAATAAATGAGCAAACAGAATGTGGTAATATGAGAGATTAGAGTATAGCACTATAATGCATAATGAACCAATGAAGAGCAGATTAAAAGAGCATAAGGTGGATTTACCCAGAATAGAGCAGCATAAACCAATATGCCCATGATGCTTTAGCAAAGTAAACAATAAGATACATGGCATGGTTTAACTTTTTCTTTTTCCTGAATGTAATCCGTTTGATTTCATTAATCAATGAAACAAATGATATTTGAGAAAAAACTTTTTGTATGGCATCACTTTTTTCAGTGTGCAGCAGCTAAGAGGCCACATGGGATGTAAGGGTTTCACACACACACAAACACGCACACGCACACGCACGCACACACACTTATACCTACATGGGAAACCAGACTTTCAGTTGGTGGTCTTTCCTGTGTGTGATGCACAGGTGTGTGCGGTGTGTGTGTTCTCCCTCTTTCCTCTCTGTTTTTAAGGTAACGCTTAATTAGACCACAAACTGACAAATATACACGCGTGTGTGTGTGTGTGTGTGTGTGTGTGTGTGTGTGTGTGTGTGTGTATATTCCAGCTCCTGTGCTCTTGTGGGTGTAAAAGAGAAACTTTAATTCTCATTTCGAAGGTATTTTCATGTGAATGCGAGTCTGTAAATCTACCAAGAGTCCAAACAGCTGTTTGTTACAGTAGAAGTTTGCATTTGAATGACATGCACCGGCGCCTGGGGGAGGCCCCCCGCAAACACCCGCAGTCACCCTCGCCTCTTACAGAGCATCCTGTTCACCAACACCTCGAGAGCAAGTTATTTTGTGCTTCTCGGGCTCACTGGTACAAAAGAAGAATTAGGGAACTTATTTGTGTTGTAGCGTGCACTCACTTCTACAAAGGGGGAATTAGGAAGTTATTTGTGTAGCTCATGTTCACTTTTTAAGAGAGCAAGCCATCAGTGGAGCTGTTTATCTGTGCCTGTACAAAGCCAGGATTAGGGCCCTGTCTTTGAGGCCTGCTCCGTAATCCCTTTATGGATGTCACCTGTCATCTCTCTCTAATCACCCTCCAACTTTCTCTCTCCCTCCACACCTCCACCTCCATCCCGTCGCCCACCACCACCCGCTATCTCCTCATCGCCGCCGCCTTCTCCCCGGGATGAGGATGAGGAAAAAGGGAGCGGAAAGCGGTTCGAGAGTGAAGGATGGCGAGGTTTAGGGAAATGGCAGAGAGCAGGGAGAACCGCCGCCTGGCACCCGGCCTAATATCCCCCGGAGGCCACCAATCCAGCTCCCCTCTGCTTCCACATCTCCATCGCCTTTTTGTCCCATCAATTCCTCTCTATCTCATATCTTCCACTCATGTCTTGCCCACATCCCTCCATTTCATCCGCGAGTGGCTGGCGGCTCTCAGGCTCTGTGAAAGCTGCCGCATACGTCCGTCCGTCCATCCATCCTGCCCCCTATCTCTCCATCCATCTCGACTCATCTCCTCTCAGCTTGCATGTTTAATGTGATGTATTTATCCTGCGTGTAATGTAAGCCGCAGCTGGCCATTAGTCAATTATGAAATTTAATCGTAACAATTATGAGAACCCATAGCGATTAACGCAGCATTTCCTCTTTCATTTACCCCTGATGATTTTGCAGCGGGGCCATGAATCCTAACTTCCTTATCTCTTTCCCTCTCTTTCAGAGCACCCCCCCACCCCTCTCCCCTTCCCCCTAAAGTCTTCTCTTTCCCTTCTCATAAGGGTAACTTTTCATCAATCTCTGGGAAGAAAAAACCCCAACCTGTCCAGACTCTGCGCTCCTCTAAGCCAACTAATCGAAACTGTGAATGAAAAGTGCACTATAAAGAAGCAAAGGAAAAAAAAAAAGTATATCTCATTAGGCCTTGTCTGGCCTCCATCACATTAAGCCTTCTCCGTTTCGTTCTGTTTCTGGGCAGTGGAGCGGTGCGGTAGCGTGCGCGGGGCCAGGGACTGAGGAATCTGATAGGGATAAACCAATTTGCTGTCCACACAAACATCCCAGCAGGCTTACGCCCCCGCCCCGGCTCCCACTGCTCATTTAAGATGGCGGTCGGAGAGGCCAGCAATTAAGTTTTAATTAGGTGGGGTAATTATTGCCGGGCAGGAAGTATCAGACGCCAGGCTGATTGTTCTCTGGCCCAGGGAGGAGGGGATGCGAGCTAATGGAGGGGTATGCGGGGGTGGCGAGCAGGGCTGAGGAGGTGAGGAGTGGGAGGCCCTCATAAACTCGCCCCCCGCCTCGTCACCGCCACCCCCGTTCACACTGCCCGTGACCTTCTGGTGAAAGTTTGGGCCGGGTCATGTGATAATGAGGGAGTCGCAGCACCTGCTCACGTGATTTAAAATGTTAAGAACGTATGTTTCTGGCTGATTCAGTCAGTTTTTTTAGATTTAGTTTCAAATTCCTGGCATGTGACCATTTTGTTTTGTACTCTCATCTATCCATTTCCATTTGACTGCCATTTATGTCCTTTAGTCGTTTCCATTATACACAGAAATGTCAAAGGCTCTGTCTACACATCAATATTTCAAGTGAAAATTCATTGTTTTAGCGTTTTGTTCTCAGAAGAGTTTTGTGTTCACACGGAAACGTTTCGAAAATGTTGTAGTTAGAATGCCAGACCACGAGTGGGAGCTGTTGTTCATTTTTGTAACGAAATCACTGTCATGAAAACGGGAAACAGAAAATGTATTTCACTCCTCTACCTCGGGTTTTAGTTTGTCAGTTTGTCTATTACGGCCCAGGAAGTCTGTTCTGTCTGAAGAATTGTAGAAGATGCAAATTCTATTCATAATATCCAGATTTTATCCTGTCTATACATTGCAAGGCAGTAATGTTTATCACTTGACATGTAACAGATTGCATGTAGCCTTGCACCGTCCAGCTGAACGGTGAACAAGTATTCGGAAACTCTTGATTTGATCCAGTGTAGTAGCATGGTTTACACCGCAGTGACACATGCATGTTCAACTGCACCTACAAAAGCAACAATTACCAGATTGACGCTAAAGAGATGTGACTAATTCTGCATGAATGTTTTACACATAATACACTCCAACATGGCAAACCCGCAAAGAGAGAGACAAATAACGCTCCGTGCATACGCGCAAGCTCGTATACATTTATGTACAGAATGAAGTAGAAGAAGAAGAAGAAAAAAAAAAACAAGCTCCCTCGTACATCCTATTAGTAAGCATCATCCATTGGGAAGTGGGGGGGGGATTCATCCACAGAAGCCCCCTGACACCCCCATAGCATCTCTTATCAGCAGACACCACCAACCACCCTGCACACACACACACATAGACACACACATACACACACGCGGACCATCAATGATGTCACGAGGCTAATCTCGTCGCGCCTCAGAACCCAATTAAAAAACAGAGATGTGTGGCTGCCAACATCAGGAATCTAATCACATTCCAGGAAAAGGCGCGTAATTTCCCCGGCTTTCTGCCGGGGTCGAGATAGAGATTGAGAGTACAGGCGGCAGGAACGGGCGCAGCTCATCACAACCGGGCCCCCAGAGGTAGGCCTGAAGGGTGCTGGGGTTGGGCTTGGGTGCATCTACGTGTGTGCATGCACGTGTGTGTGTGTGTGTGTGTGTGTGTGGTAGTATTAGAGCGTAGGGAAGAAACCATGCAGTTAAACGCTCAGAAATGTTGCCAGGGCAAAAGAAAGGACTGAATAAACAACACATTAATCCATCTCAACACCCCACCCACAGGCATAACAATGGCACCAGAGACAATGACTCCATAGGGAACTCATGTTATAGTAGCGAGCGGTAGGAATAATATACGGGCTAATGGGGAGGGTCTCCACGTCAGCGCAGGAACACACTTAAAGGACCAGCGTGCAGAATTGTGTGGCATCTAGTGGTCAGGTTTCAGATTGCAAACCAATTAAATAACACCACAGCAGCCGTGCCTTCCTCGTTCAAGTGCATGGCAGAACCTGCAGCGGCCACAAACGTGACAAATGAAAAAAACCTGATAATTTTGGTACAGCATCATGGGGGGCAGATCCAGTTCGCAAAAATACATTTTTGTTAGCTTCAGTAATCCATAGCATTACCCCCCCCCCCCCCCCCCCCCCCCCCGCCTTGCAAAATGGTCCCATAGAAACCTTCGAATACTTAAAAGAATCATCTCATTAATCATGTGATCACGTTTTGCTTGGATCTAACATTTCTTGTGTACCTCTTGACTATCTTAAGTTAGGCTAATTTTCCATACCGTCTGACAAAATAAACACAGTTTTCAAACAGCTCAGGGGTTCCTTCCTACAGGAGAAAATCTGTCTCTTTGAAGAATTCAAATCACAAAGACAGACAATGGAAATTTTGCTAAAAGAAAAACATCTTCAGTCAGTTTGCATCCTTTTGCTTTGTTCTTCAATACATCTTTTTTTTCCTTTTCCTTCTGTTCCTCTTTTCTTACTTCACAATATCAGCAAAATACGATTTGTGAGTTGTGTTTTCCTCCTTTGTTGTCTGTCAGTGTTGCTGAGTGGGAAACAAGTCTTCTTTGTTTTTACAGGAGGCAAACTTTTCAGACTTTATTTCCGCACGAATATCTAAACGCAACAGATTCACTTATCAGAATGTTGACAAGAACCTATTACGATTGTGCAAAATCTGAATTTAATAACACTTCTTGGCTAAAACCCACATAGAAGGATCTTCTCTGACCCTCGCAGGTGAATGACCACTGGTCTGTTGCTATTGTCTCACGTCAACACATTCTAGAAGACATCATGAAGTTCTGAACAGGAAAAGTACGGGTTTGATTTCTGACGTTGGTCTGGAGCCCTGGGGGTGGCTGAAGGGAGACGGGTGGGGTGGTGGGGGGATTTTTGAGAGGTTTGGCCGATTGTCTGGGGGGAGGGAGTGTAGGCAGCGGTAAAGGTGGTCAGTTCATGACCTGGTCAGGAATGCAGTCACCCCTTTTGGAGGAGAGCCACGAGGACTTTACACCAGGGGGGAAACTCTATACTTCAAGTAGAAAGCCTGTCAATCACCTCCGGGCCCGTGCAGGGGAGGCCCGTCGCTCTGGACCCTTACAGGCGGACCGGCGCAGACCAAATGGAGTCAGCCAAAGAAATACCGTCTCTGACTCCTGGTTTTCTGTCCCCTGAAACGTTTCAGCGCGCCGGTGTCGGTCCGTCTCTGCACGAGGGGCCGAGCGAGTGAGGAGTTGCTCCGTCGTGCTGAGATGGGAGCAAACACAGTTGACAGCTTCCTTCCTCACAGTAAACATTGCAGCGCCACTTAGACATGGGTCAGGGACGAGAACAGCCCTCCACCTCCCGCCCGCCCCACCGCACCGACGGGGGTCCCTCCCGACGCGCAACCAGCCGTCCTCCTCCCCTCCGCGGGTTTAGGACCGTTAACGCTTTCCAGCCCTCGGTCATGTCGCCAGACATGTGACCCGATGATCCGCATTACCTTTCATCTCTTCACAAACACACCCCGAGTATCACCCTATTCTTCCGCACTGCACACACACACACACACACACACACACAAACACACACACACACACTTTAGCCCTCTCAGTTCAGTCTTAGTGGACACTGAAGAGTCTTTAAGGAGATAGGACTGCACTGTCAACAGCTCATTGCCGGTGAGAAAGAAGCTGAGCGACGGATGGGTCTGCTGCTTGTTGGACCTTAAAAAACCCTGCAAGATGGTTACAATATCGCTTCATTTGAAGAGTCTGAGATTCCTCTAAAATCCTTTTAAGGACAATCTGACGACATTGGCTGTGGCAGCAGTAATTGGATTCATTTTGTTTCTCCCATAACCAGATGGAGGATCCAGTCGAGACAGCGATGCACACCCCTGTTTTCTCTTTGCTGAACTTCCATCAGATATTATATGGTTTATTGTGTTGCTGCTGTAAAAGCTGTCGTGGCTATCTGTATCTTTTATGTAAAAATCAAGTTATTCTGCCCCAAAAGAACATTGCTACGCTTAGCATTATTTTGAGACTCCCTCTAGTGGATGTTATAATTGTGACGCCAGCAATGGAGAAACAATCACGTCAACTTCAGCTGCTGTTGAATGGACGTATCCACACTTTGTTATCCTGGAATCCGATGAATATTTTGGTGGAGGATGTTTTGGTGGTGTTTTTCAAAACCGAACCAAGTAGTTTTTGAAGCGAATTGTTTTAAAAATTCTTAATTTAACTTAAACAAAAAGCAATACCAACGTGATAGTTTATTTTTAATACTTTATCTTAATTCAGGTGTAAAAACAACAGACTGCAACAGTAAACAGGATGTGTATTATTCTGTTAGGATATAATTAATCCAGTTTGTTGACTGTGTGTACAGATGTTAAGAAACAAACGTGAGTTTCAAACTATTAGATAGCAACAACAAAACCTGAAATCTGACTGGTGTAGGACATCAGATGGGATGGTGGAGTACTGCTAGGAAAAACACCAATGATTTGAAAATACGGTCTTTCTGTTTGGAGTCTGCATGTTCTTCCTGTTTGTGTGCGCTCTGATAGGTCAGTGTAAACTCAAAATTTCTACTAACCCACCGTACTTCCTGAAAGAAACCACTATTTCTGTTTTATATCACGATGATGGTCAAACCGAAAACTGAGACGAGAAATGCAGCAGGCGAGCGCACCATGATGAAATGACATCGAATATTCCAAACAAAACCGCATCTTCCAGAACAGCGTTCTTCTGTAAATTGCACCATCCATTACGGGTGTCGGCAGCATGAATGCAGGATTTATGGACGGAAAACGTAAGAAACGAGAAGCTCTTTTATAACTGTCCACTGGAAAATATCACCGATTGATAGTGCGGCGTTTACGGGTTTAAGTGTGAGCGACAACAGAAGAAGGAGAGGCCTGAATGCGAGGCGCATGCAGAGACAATTCAAGTCAAGCTATTATTAGTCGTTGCTTGTTCCTCCACTTAAAGGTCTGGAACGACCTGCTTCTTTTTTTTTTTTTTTTTTTTTTGCTTGTGAAACGTATAACGGCGCATCGTTCCAATTCGAGCCCGCTGATTAGATAAATCGCTGACATTTCATTGGAATCTCGCGCACATGAAATGATTTGGACGGCTACTGGTTCGCTCTGTACCGATTCGGAGGGAATTAATTGCGGCGCTTTCATCCTCGTTTTCAGAACAATGCTCATTTATTTATGCTGAATATTATGCCTGGCATGTCAATTAATTATCAGCAAATTTGTTGGTAAGATTCGGCTTGTGCGCGCGAGTAACCGGGTGTGAGTGTGCGTGCGCGTGTGTGTGTGTGTGAGTGACGTTGCCTCCGTGGGGAGCTGAGGATTGGACTGCCAGTTCTAGATGCAGTTTTCACGTCCTAATTGAAGTTGGTCTTTTGAAGTAATTAAGATAAGGGTGTGGAGACAAAATAATTGGTATTATGCGACAGTAATTAAGCCATGCTGTTTTTTTTTTTCTTTCTTTTTTTTTTTTTTTTTTCCTGCCTTAATTCAACAGCGTCGGCTTTTCTTCACAAACAATGCGGCCGTCTGCAGCTGCTGTGTTGACTCGGCACTTTGCTTTCATCCGCCTGCGGTCTGAACCTCAGCCTTCAGATCGCCTTACTGACCACAGCGGCGCGCGCAGGCTATCCCTTTAAAACATGATGCGCCAGTTTCTATCAGGACACGCCGCAAAATAACACAAACACACACACACACACACAGCGTGCAGAACTCGGCCTCTCATGACGAGGTTAGAAAAGCAAAACCGGTCTAATTGAATTTATTAAAGTAAATTACGGCACCAGTGAAGCCTCGCTGCTGGAGCCGGAGACATTTGCGTCGTCTGCATGCGGCCCGAGTGTGTATGTTAGTATTCCATTCTCAAACATCTCGGTTGTAAACTGCACAGCTCGGGGGGAAAAACACACACACACACACACACACCGCGTTAAGCTAATGGTGACCCCTCTTAACCCAGAAACAATAGAAAATTTCACATCATTCACCAGAAACTGGACACCCTCCCTCTCCGCACACACACACACACACACACACACACACACACACACACACACGAACAGAAACAGTTTCAGCCTTTGTGATACTGCGCGTCTCCACAGAAAAGCTCTTTTACTGAAGAGACTAATCTCACAAGGTGTGCGTTTCTTACTTATTTACACAGTATAACTCAGGAGACGTCGCATGCACAGAAACACACACACACACACACACACACACACAGACACACACTGAAGGAGAGTGTGTACATGCACACACTTTAAAACCAGGCTCGGGATTATAGCAAATTCACAGGTGTGAAAAATGTAAAAACAACATCCTGAATAGTGGACGTATGTGTGTTTACGTGTTGCGATTTCGTGTGTGTGTGTGTGTGTGTGTGTGTGTGTGTGTGTGTGTGTGTGTGTGTGTGTGTGTGTGTGTGTGCGTGTGTGCGTGTGTGTGTTTGATTTTAGTGTTGGCAAAACGTCAGCCAGCCAGCTTAATCCGGCCCCTCCTCCCCTACTCCTTGAGCTTGACCACAACTAAAACAGGTAATACACACCACCTCCTGCTGAACCAAATTGTGTGTGTGTGTGTGTGTGTGTGTGTGTGTGTGTGTGTGTGTGTGTGTGTGTGTGTGTCTGTTTGCGCGTGTGTGTCTGCATCATGAGTTCCTGCAGCTATTTTGGAGAGGGATGCTATGGCTCTATAAGAGGGGATGTCTCACAACAATGCAGGTGCCACCAACAGTCTTGGGCGCTGTCCAATTTGGTGGCAGGATGCATGCCTTTCTCTCTGTGTGTGTGTGTGTGTGTGTGTGTGTGTGTGTGTGTGTGTGTTTCTCGCTATGTGTGACGTGACCTGTAGCTGTGGTTAAAAGTAGGAGTTGTCAGTAGAGTTAATAAAGACTTCTGGAGCAGCATCTTCCTCTGGTGGTTTGACCCCCCTTAACTTTTCTTCCTTGTTTTGTGTGTGTGCGTGTGTGTGTCTGTGTGTGTGTGTGTCTGTCAGGAAGCCTGCACCAGCACCTGATCACTGGTTTGGAGCCACAAAGCGTTTCACCTTCTCAGTTGATGATTTGGACACCTGCAACACGATGCTCCCAGCAGAAAGACGCTTCTGTTAAAACTCCAGTTTGGCTTGAAGCAGGTCACATTAGAGCTGATCTGTGATAACCTGCCAGCAGGGTTTGATTTTATGTTCAACACATGGATATGACTCATTTTGTTCACAGTTACTATATTAATTAGTTATATATGTATCTATATATCACGAAAGAAGTAAGAAATTGGACTTATCACACAAACAGAGACATGATAAAACTGTTTGGAAGCTACAGAAACATTTTCTCGGATTACAATATCAACCGCAAAAAGAACTTTGCTACAAGTTTACCAATTTGTGATCTGTGATGTGAACTTAAAAAAATGGGAAAAAAAAGAAAAAAACAGCAATAGTTATTTCAAAGTATATTCTTCACCCTTTTCATTGCTTTAAATAAACAACAATGAGGTTATTTTGTGTTTTCTAAGAGAGAATCTGTATCCTTAATGATCAACCTGGAGGCAGATCTTTACGTTACACACACACACACACACACACACACACACACACACACACACACACACACACACACACACACGCACGCACACTTCCTCCCGTCTCACTGAGCTTGGTTGTAACTTCTGAGAACTAATTGTTAACACAATCATCACAGCCTCTGCGGTGTGTTTAAGACTTTATGTGGCTGCTTTTACTGGGTCTCTGCGGTGCTGTGATGAGTTGCTGACAAACACACGCATCACGCACACACACACACACACACACACACACCGACGCCATAAAACCGTCACTTTACGTCACCCCGCTCGCCTTATCTGTCGGAAAATCAGTCTGCTCTTCGCCCTGCAGGCGGCAGTTTGGGTCGAGCAGATTACCGCAGAGAAACACTTGTGGGCGCTGCTAATGGGAGCAGATTACCCCCTGGAACAGGCAGCGGCGGCTCCGCCTCCGCTCAGCGGGAGTCCACCAATCAGCGCAGACCAAATAAAACAGAGTATTAAATAAGTGCAAAGAAAAAGCACCTTTCTGAAAAGAGAAAGTTCTGTTGGTGCGGTCAAACATGGTGCGGCCGTCAACCGGGACGCCGCACCGTCTCTCCATCCAGATCCCTCGCAGTGTGAAGCATATGAGAGGTTTCCTTTGTTAAAGAGAAGTCAGTGGTGAAATCCCCCCCCCCCCCCTCCCCCCACAGTTCATGTGGAGTTAGGCTACGCCGGGTAGAGGACGGTCAGAGGACGCGCCGTACAGTCACACAGAATAGTCCTGCATGCAGCGACAATGTCAAAATATCAACACCGTTATTTTTTTTCCCCCCTCTTTTCCTTTTTTTTTTTTGTACCTCTGGGTCCCGGCGTGTGGGGAATGAAGAAATAACAGCACTAGTTAATTCCCCCTCTGAAAGGTGCGACATGTTGAAATGTAATGACTTGGCTTGCTGAACTGAAACCGAACACTGCTTTAAACCACAGAGGTGTCGTGGATGGGAGCCGAGAGAGAAAAGGGGCACGGAGGCAAAGGTTTCTTATCCAAATTAATACAGAGCCTCGCCTTTCATCAAAGCCTTTATTGAGTAATATAGACTGTTCCAACTCACAATGGCTCTTTCAGCACTCTCTTGGCAAAAGACTGCTGCAGATTCGTGTCCCTTTTTTATATTCGCCCCAAACATTTTCCTTATTTCGCACTTCTATCTTGGAGCCGGTTTCCGCTATTCATCTATTCCCCTCGCATCTCGCCTTTCCGGAGCCATCTTTTCACGGCCCCTTCATTGACAGTCTCCCACTCCACCACCTCCCCTGGTCACCGGGGAGCTCATTCTTAGTTGCACAAAAAACGTCCGTCACGGATTGCCTTCCTCCCGTCCGCCTGTGAATTAGCTGTGTGATTACACTGAGCTGGTGGGGTAAAGCCCGCGGTTGGATTAGGGGCTGCACGGGCTAAGGCCTCCGATTGGAGAAGCCCAGCAGAGTACAGACGGACCGACCGGCGGACGGCTGAAAGCGCTAACAGGCTAACTAGCCGCAGAGAGGCGAGGCGAGGCCAGATCTGCGTGGCGTGCAGTTGTCGCTCTGGCACATCGCACTGATACTGGCTGCAGGGAAAGGCCAGCCAGATGGAGCGGGTGCCAGGAAGCCACAGAGAGGACAGTGTTTGGGCTTTGGGTTGTTATTTTTGGTTTTGGATGAATGAGACCAGGGTTGGGGGGGCTGACATTAAGTTAAGTGGAACTAGATCCTTCTGAGCAGTGAAGTTTGTCTGACCAATTGTCTTTGTTTATGCCCTGTCATGTTCAAATGTCAATGAATGATAAGTCGTTCCCATAAAGTAAACAACTGCCCCTTTTTTTTTTTTTTTTCATGCGCAGTTCGGTGCGTTTGATGAATTTCAGGCCAAGTGCATAAACAGTGGCGTGCACATCAGTCGTCAGTCTTTCTACGAAGTTATGCTCTAAGTTTTCTTTTTCTTTCCTTGTTTTCAAGAATAAAGTTGCATGTCGGTGTGTATTATTAACATTGTCGCTTGGAGAAGGAAGGAGGAGGAGGAACAAGGAGACGAATTTCACACACCAAGGGCACTGCTTCTGTCATGCTTTAATACCAATACTCACACTGACGTTACTCTCAGCCGCTCAGTGCGTTTTCACTTGGCAAATAGATTCAATCAATCATTTTGTGGCACGACTCAAAGGCAAGGTTGGACTTGTTGGTTGTTGTCATTTCTGCTCGTTCAGATGCGTCACTGACATCTGCGGAGGGATTTCAAACTTTTCCCTTCTCGTATAAGAAAGCCCCTCTTTCAAAAAACAAAGACCAGGAGGCTCACGTTAGATCTGCTGTTCCTGATCAGGAGGAAAAGCAGCCAAGAAACTGTCAAACGCGTTAACCAAATAGTCTGAAATTTGCATCCCCACTGGTATGGAAATGCTCATGCAAAACATTCACCTGTGGGATTTTCACCCCATCAGCAGGTTTAAATGTTTTTGATCTGCATGTTTACTCCCCGTCTGTGTGTGAGGCAGCGAAAACACCACATTCACATGCTCTGCACCGGAGCGCCGCTTTGGCACGCGCACGCCGGTTGAAGTTAGTTTCCAGAAGAAAAGTACCTGTCAACCTTTGAGTGGTAATTGCAGCATATTAATTTGTCAAAATTGCTCCGGCGATGATTCATTGGTATTTAAAAAGCTACCTTGAGAGCGTTCCTTTGAACTCGACGTGCAGCGACATCTTCAAAATCATTTCCAGTTTTTTTCTTTTTTTTATTAAAACTAATAATCCCAGACTTCCCACAAAAGTGAATCCTCTACTTTTAAAGGTAATAAACGTGAGACTTAACCGAGGACGTGCACGTGACTTTCTCAAGGAGACCAAATTGCCTGTAAAGCTCTATTGTGCTTGACAAGATTTACAGCTGCTGGGGGGGTGGGAAGCGACTCTACACGCCCTGCCGCTCCTGCAGCGCTCTCCTCACGCCGTTTGTTGCGTGTGATCGGGAGACAGCAGCTCTGCAACATTTCCATGACTGTATCACGTAATCGGCGGCATAAGACTTCGGTAACTGTGCGATCGACGCCCTGATCAGCCGGTCGCGTGTCAGCGTCAACCCGTCTGACCTTGGCTGGAACCCAAAGAGAACGGAGGGAGAAGACAAGGGATGAAAGGAGACAGAAAAAAAAAATGGAGGGGAATGGGGGGGGCGACTGATGGAGATAGAAAGAGAAATAGAGAAGGGAAGAGATATAAAGAGCGAGAAATGGCTGCAAAGCAATAGCTAGGAAATCATCCCTTTAACATCAAGGGCAACAGCGATTATTAAGCTTTCCACTGCTTTGGCAGCATAGTTAAGTCTGTGTAGAAGTACAATAAAGATAGCGAATTATGACTGAGATGTATTTCCGCCCGCTGAGAATGGGTATCAGTGAGGAGTCCATTTGAAAGGCTCCGTTCATTACCTTACGCAATTTGATTTTTTGTGAAATCTAAGCAGAATTTTTAATGGTATGCCACACTGCTCAATAATTCCACTGATAAGGCGCGAGGGAGAATGGGAGTGCAATGGCCTGTGTAAATCTGTGACTGAAGACACCGCGGTTATCGCTCTCCCGCCGCCATCCCTCCCTCCATCCCTCCCTCGCTCTGCACTCATCCTTTACATCCTCCCTCTTTCTCTCTCATTTAGGGTTCACGCCATACTTCACCTTTTCCCTGCTTTTGTGTCTCGCGCCCCCCCCCCCCCCCCCCCCCCCCTCCCATCCCGGCTGTAAACGTGAGGTGATCGATCGCCCGCGCCTTCAGACGAGCGCATTTAAATACATTTTTATCTCGTCCGAAGCGTTTCCGCTTCTTGTTGTCCTTTTTAATAAAAGCAGATAAACGCGGGCTTCATTAAAAAGGTCACTGTTTGTTTATGTGTTGTTGTTTTTGTGGCGGTTCGCTGGGAGACCTTGGAGGTATATCAGCGCCCATCAGGCAGGAGTGGGGGGGGGGGGCACCTTTCATTACACTCCTATACTAATAATGTTAAAAACACACACACACACACACACACACACACGCACACATAGAGGAGGAGATAAGGCTCCCCTTTAAAAGCGGATGCATTATTTAACACAGCAGCTAATGGCCCAGATTGTCCTGTAACAATTGAATAACATCGGCAGATAACGGCGAGCCTTTGCTCTGCACCTTTTAAAGGATGGCCCTGTGAAACCGTAGATAGTGGCCCCGCTGAAGAAGAAGAGGAGGTGGAGGTGGGTGGAGGTGGGTGGAGGTGGGCTTTTTCCCCAAGCTGGGCCACAAAACACAGCTCCCATCAGAAAATAAGATCACCGCCAGAGGTCCAGACCAGAGGGGGAGTACAAAAAAAAAAAAAAAAAAAAAAAAGTGGGCAGACGGAGAGTAAAAAGGGGACGAGGGGGGATGAAGGTGGGGGCAGAAATCAATAACATGTTGGTCAGTATTAATCTGGCATCAATATAGCCTGTATCTTTTACTTTTCATGGTAATGGCTCCAGTGATCTCCTAAAGTGCCTCTCAAGTGCTTAGAGGGTTACCGATAGCATCTTATCGGGGCCAAAGGAAAGCACTGGCCAGTGAGAGAAGGTAAGGGAGGTGTGTGTGTGTGTGTGTGTGTGTGTGTGCGTGTGTCCAAGGGGGGTGTAGTACCAACAGGGTCCTGGGCCTGTTTTAAAGGGGGCAGTGAGAGTGTGTCCCTGTGTGTGAACCCACGCAAGAGGTCATTTATTTACGCCTCTGAACATTTCTTTTTTTTTTTTCTGTAACTGATGGTCGCAGGTGAGGGAAGACGGCGTCAAACACTCGAGAAACACATTGCTTTCTTTTAAAAAAATCTAGAATTTGTGGGATGGTTTAAAGTGCAAGGTCATATTCATTTTATACTTTTCTGCATGACTTTGCGTTTTCAGTATTTTTCAAGGTCATATTAGGGTCAGTGTGGTTGGTTCCATCTTGGAAACTATGTTCAAAGTTATTTTCATTGGCTCCGAGCACCGCTGCCGTACAAACGGACACCCAAAATGCCACTAAAGCTCATCACTGTTGTTGTTATGAGTAAGCAGCGGTGTAAACCCGAGTGCTACATCGTTTTCACCCTTTCATGAAGCATGTAAATACAAAAACGATGCGTTTCGACGTGAAACATGTAAACAGGGTCTCAGTTCAGAGCTTCCAGAGGAACTGGTGTGTGATTGTGATGCCTTCATCCTTTATGCAAGGCATATAATGCTGTTTATTTACACTCACTTCAGAAAAATCATGAAAGTAAAGCAAACAACAAAGACTTAAAATGTAATTTTACCGACACCCACCGAGTGAAAAGATCAATTTCCATCTGCTCAGATGAGAAAACGCGAAGACCATCACGGCTCCACTGGGATTCATAATGGAAAAAAAACAACAACAAAAAACAGTGGTCTGGCACAGAGCCGTGCTCCTTATTGTTCTTCGGCGAGGACATTATACATCGCGACGCCTTTCAGAGGTGCATAAAACAGCATCGCAACTTTCCATTTGTCCTCTCGGAGTCCTGTGTTTTCCCATTCGGTATGGACGCACTGAGCGCGCACCCCGGTGGCTTCCTGGCATTATTAATGTTGATTTCACTGGGATGACAGGGTGCGTTTTTTTTTTTTTTCACCCCCCCCCCCCCCCCCCCCCCCCCTCACATGCAAATCAATTGACCGTGCTCTTGATACAAGGGCTGTCAGTATGTGATAACTGCGCTCAAATCTTGAATGGATTGTGTCGCCGGCCACGGTGTGTTACCGCTTCTTTACGGTGGTATGTGGGAAGAGTGAAGAGATTACTACTCCAACGATCAACAAGTCCTTTCCTTTAATAGTCCGTGTGCATTTCCTTGTCTTTCC